>NC_056749.1:388695512-388700512 GCF_019279795.1 Protopterus annectens
AATTTGGGCATCTTGGGGCAATGCAGCAATTGCCTCATGTACACCGACATCCTTCTCCTCGTACCACCCAACACTACAACCTGTGAGAGATGCACTTATTTAGCCAAACTGGAAGCAAAGCTCTCTTCACCCAAGACTGGACTGGACAGTCAAGAGTAGAAGGTGAACACTTGCACCACACCATGCTCATCACATAGTCCCTCAAAACCTTCACCACCAAAACCCACACATAGAAACATGAAACAAACACCTAATTCGCAGAGGCTCTCAATAAAAATCTGCTCAAGCAACAGAGACCTCCAAAGCAGAAATGTAAGCAACCTCCACCCACCACCCCAACCCAAATGACACACAGCCCACAAACTCAGTGTGCCACTCAACCACGCCCATAAGGCATAACAACGTACCCTACACTCTAGTCATAGGTGACTGTATAGTCAGGCACACTGATGTGCCATTCACCAGGCTAACAAGGGGAAAGTTACTGTCAGCTGTGTCGGGTGCCAGGATCCGCCACGTAACGCATGCACTCAGGTCACTCCACAACAAGTACAAATATGACTCTGTCATTGTCTATGTTGGCGTGAATGACTTGAGACGTACCTCCCTGGACTACATGAAAAGAGACATGGAGGAGCTCTCAGATCTTGTAGCCCAAGCAGGTATGACCCTATCCCTGAGTAGTATCCTGCCAGCACCCAGAATGATAACACAGTACAAGGACAAAATAATTGACTTCAAAAATTGGCTAAGATTCTGGTGTCATTCTAAGGGGATCCAGTATCTTTCTGCCTGGGATGACATGATCGACAGACCACGATGCTTTCCCAGAGATTGCCTGTACCTGTTACCCTTGGGATTCCGGATACTGACTAAGGCTCTTGCCTCCCCTATAGTGCTGTTTTTAGGCAAGGTTCAAATGACACATTCACCACCTTAACAGGTACAAGCAAGCAAAATCTGAGGGTAATGCTACTCTGTGCTAGAAGTCTAAACCTCAAAATGCATTCAATCGAGGCACTCCTTAAAATGGAGAACATCGACATCTATGCAGTGACAGAGACCTAGTTCAAGGCTCCAGAAAGCACCCTTGCCTACCAGGCTATAATTCATACCACACCTTTCAGCCACCTAACCTGAACCGAAACACTAAAGGCGGAGGCGTGTCCATAGTCATTAAGGATGTCCACACCACCAGGCCAGTTGCTCAGCATAATGCATCCGAGATTATCCAAGTGCAACTAACTCTGGGCAAGACCGCAATCCAAATTGCAACTTGCTACAGGACGTAGGTCCAGTAGCCTTGTACGTACCTATTAACCTATGTTTTTCTTACCTTTTGAATAGGTGGGTGTCTGGAGTAAGACTCTTGGCTTAATCTAAGTTTTAGGTGGAAACAACTAAACAACTTTGTTTTCATTACATTCAATGTTTTCTTTTCCTTTAGCAATAAATGTATCTGCTTGTCTTCAGAAGCATGTAGCTGAGGGATGCATTTTTTTCGTCATTTGCATGGAGATGGGCTGATTATAGAGCAGTAAAGAAACCAAAGCAATGGTTTCTTCAAGGCTAAAAGTTAATGTTTTCTTAACGCATACAAGTTGTTTTCACATCCGGGAGGGGAGTAAAGATAAAAACACCAAGTAGTGTGAGTAGGAACACAGGAAGAAGCATGCATCTTGGCATGGATATACTCAACTTTAGTTTAGATTAGGCCTTAATGATTGGAAGGTATAGATAGTTTTGAATGTTTGCATTAATTTAACAGGTTAAGGATTTTTGTTTTGAGGATTTTCATTAAAACTAAGAAGTCTTGTAAAATGCGACATGGGAACAAATGGAGATAACAAAAAAAAAAAAAAAAAAAAGCACTACAAATGAGTTACCTACCAAACATTAGTGGGTAAATGGATCACAAAATCAGGATAAAGACATTTAAAAAAAGCTGCCCTAAAAAGTAGGGGGAAATAACGGATTGTTATCATGATGGCACCACTTTCCATGTTATCTTGGAATGGGAGTGGTCTCACAGGTATAGACAGGATAATATTAACTATTTTTAATCCTTTTTGACGGTAGATTTTCCATTTGGAATCTAAGCTAGCAGTGTGATGTGTGATTGTACTAGTTATACAGAAAGGCAGTGCATATCTGGCAGTAGACCACAGGCAGGAGCATCTCTTTCTCATCATTTCTTGTTCCAAGAGTAAGTGATTGTGCCTGTGGACACCCTGAAATACTTCAGAACTTTCGTTCTGCTTCTGATTTGAGCCATGTCTAAGACTGGGTATTCCTGAAGTGGAGCACTGTGGATGTTGATCTTTGTGTCTCTAGAGACATCACTGTTCCTCCTCTCGTCTGGTCTCTTTGCATAGTAAGAGGAGTCTGTGTGGGTGGGTTGTTACTATAATTCCTAGTAATTTCTGTACACCTTCCTGCCTTTCCATCTGATTCAGTACCTCATTACAAAGTTCAGAGAAGAAAGACCAAAATAGTTTACCTTATGTTTGCCAAAATAGATACTCTAGTTCCCGGCTAGTATTGCCTGAAGAGTGGGTTCCCCATTGTTAGCATGACAAGTAAGCCCTCCTCAGGGCCTGGCTTCTACTGTAGAACTACTGATTCCACCAGATCTTATAACGAGTGTATATTAGAAATGATGTGAGGTTATTTTTTTAAGTACTGCATTTTCTAACAATAAAAATTAAAACATTTAATGTGAAATATGCTTTTAAAGTGTAAGTAGTAAGAAAAACATGAATTAACAATGATACACAATGTATATACAAGTGAGCCACTGAACTGCATGTAAAACTGTATAGAAAATGAACTACAACTAAGTATATACTGTAATTTGAGTACAACTAGATCACTGAAATTTCAGCAAAAATTGACATTAAAAAGTACACCTGGAAGAATCGTTATCTGGGTATTAAGAAAAAAATAGGAAAAATATTTGGAGCCCATGCAAATGATTCAAGGCCTAGTGAAGAAAAAGTAATTCGAGAAAAACGTTTAAGCAAACATTACTATAAAATGTACCATTCAGAAGATACCTCTGAAATGTTGGCAGAAAATTGAAAATTTTGAGATACTTTTATC
Organism: Protopterus annectens; assembly: GCF_019279795.1. Taxonomy (NCBI): domain Eukaryota; kingdom Metazoa; phylum Chordata; order Ceratodontiformes; family Protopteridae; genus Protopterus; species Protopterus annectens. The sequence goes on from NC_056749.1 coordinate 388,698,615, forward strand.
CAGCATGAGTCTGTGGTTAGATGCATACTATTTTAATAAAGAGAAGATAAGGTTAGAATGCCAAAATTAATCATTTTTTTTTCATTTGAGAAATTCCAATGGAGTAAAGTAAATTGCCATTTTAAATTGGAATGGTTAGATTTCTTGTTTTTTTAATTGAGCTCTATTGTTTTATATATACTTACGTCTCGTTACATAATTTTAAGAAACTGAGAAACCTGGAAAGCAGGGGATACTTTTTTGATAGTTTTAATTTTGCTTAATGGAGTTCAATAAAAGTTTTTGGGAGGAATATGGAAACTGGATAAAGCTCTCAAATCCTGCCAAATTGTGGCATTTTGGAAAAAATTGGCTTTCTTTGCCCATAAGAATGAATGTTGTAATTTTGTATGAAATTCTAAACTAACCTCTAGAATATTGGTCACTGATAAAAGTGTAGGAGATGACAGGGCTTACTTAAGAAGCTGAAATCAATTGCATCGTCAGTCTAAAATTACAAGCAAGCATCACCCAACCCATGTTTTATAAATAGAAAATTTTTAACCATGACAATTACATACATTTCAAAAAATAAAATATTTTAAACAGAGGATCAAAAAAACAGATAAACATACATATATATGTGTATGTATGTGTGTGTGTATGTATGTATATGTGTATATATATATATATATATATATATATATATATATATATATATATATATATATATATATACACACATATATATATAATATAATTCACATCACCATATGTAATATATTATCATACTTCTATTTTAAAGAAAAAGATACGTTTAAATATTAACTAAAAATATACATAGATACCAAGAAATATATTTTCATACACCTACCTATAGACATTATTAAATATAACAAAATAGTTATTAAATATAGAGTAATTGTCATGGTTAAAAATTTTGTAACTATAAAACATGGGTTGGGTGATACTTGCTTGTAATTTTACACTGACAACGCCAGGGGGTGAAATCGGTCACCGGTCTGTTTTTTTCAGTTGAGCCGAATGGCTGCATGATGGAGCTACCTGAATGTTTGTTCTGTCTCATATTAGCAATACTTATGCTCATCTAAAGTGCTTTTTGGGTCTGAATTACTTTATTCAATATTGGATTAACCAGTTTTGTGACTTTGAGTGCTGGAATTCTCTGCTTTGGACTTTGTATCTTATTCCATACACCAATTTTTGGCGACGTGCACTAAATTCTTTTGGTGTGTTCGTATTTGCAGTGCTGTCGTGGTTTAGAACATTTGGATTATATTCCTTTCTTGTGACTCATTGAATTGGTACTTTTTACATTCATGGCTTAATGGAGGCAACCTTTGAGCTTTTGTAATGAACTTATTTCAAAATACAGATGATTTGGCCTTCTTTGAGGCTCAAAATGGCATCACGAGCAATGATAATTTTTCAGGGGTGAGTGAGACTTGTAGTATGTCGCATTTGTTTAAAAAATTAATACTGTATACCAAGAAGTATCGTTCTACTACTTTGCATATTAAAAGCATGTAAAGGGGCTGAGATAGCTCTGCGTGGTTTACGTATTTACTTGGAACCAGGTGTTGGAAAGGATGACTCTGATTTTATGAACAAATGGCGTTCTATACAAAACACAGCGTCTAAACTGTTTATTGAATTACTGATTGAATACTATGAACGCTTACTTGTGGGGATGAAAGGGAAACTTGATGACTGTCTTGATACAGTACAACAGCATGATAATCAAACAGACTGACAAATTGTACGAGACTTATTTGTCTGAGGTGAATGGCTTTGAGAAAGAAATAAAGAATAAAAAGCTTAAGAAATTTAACCGGGACATGGGCGATGTTACAAACAATACTGTTTATTCTTGGAAATCAGTGAAGAGATCTGTCAGG
>NC_056749.1:388742713-388745213 GCF_019279795.1 Protopterus annectens
TTTTTACATTCTCGCCTTCATTCTTGCTGGATCGGCTCCGACTGTGCCTATACTATAGCTCGAGAGCTATTTTTACCGGCTCGAGGCAGCCCTATATCCCACAATTCCATGCGCTAACTCCCCAGATCTCGTTTGCCGTTTCGCTGCGAGGTAGTCTGTTTTTACCGGCTCTGGTCAGTAAGTGCTTTTTCAGATATATATTTAGTCTCAGTAGTTTTTTTCCAGTTTGTTACCCTTCTTTAGGTCCCTTCTAACTGCCTTACCCTTTTCGGTTACCCTTTTTCCCTTTCTTTGGTTAGTTTTTTATCTTGGGCCTACGGGCTTTTCCATAGTTTTCCCCAACCCCTTTCAGTGTGTGTGTGTGTGTGTGTGTGTGTGTGTGTGGGGGGGGGGTTTTAGTCAGTTCCCCTTAACTTAAATAAATGTGTGTGTGTGGACTGACTGTGTTCCTTTTTATTTTTTTGTCAGGATGTCAAAGGACCCTAAGGTTTCGGGATTCAAGAAGTGTGACTCGTGCTGTCAGAAAATGTCTCTGACAGACTGTCACACTTCTTGTGTCTATTGCTTGGGGCCTTTACACCCGCAGGACTCTTGTTCCGTTTGTCACGGATTTAGTTCAAGAGTCCTGCAGGAAAGGCATTACAAGCTCATCCTAAGGGGCTTGTTAAAGCCTGATGACTCCCCGTCCAAGTCTGGCTCGGGGAAGTCGTCAAAAACCGCCAAACCCGTGGCTCCGGCATCTGAGCCGAGGGCTGGCATTATCGAGACAGCACCGACCTCGGTTGCGGTTGGCTCCGAGGCAAGCAAAGTGGTTTCTGCTCTGAAACCATCATCGGAGCCGACCCCAGCGCGCAAGCGCTCTAGGTCCCCTTCGCTAGAGTCAGTCAGATCGGCTCCGAGGTACCTTCTCCTATCGGAGCAGAGTCATAGGACTCATTCATCGAGGTCATCCAGGCTCTCCGACCACGGTATCAAGATGATGGTCCGTAGACTCATAAAATCTCAGGCACTGGCCCAAATGCTCCAGAGCCCATCTCACCAGACTGTGGCTCCTTCGATACAGCTATCCATTCCTCCTCCGACTCATCTCTCGAGCTCGGAGCCGGAGTTTTTCGGAACCGTGTCCTTGCCCACTTCGGAGCCGATACTTCCTCCTTCGGCTCCAGTGTCGTTGGCTCCGACCTCTTCATTGGTTCCATCCGTGGAGAAGTCCGGGCGCCAAGACTCCATTGTCGGCTCCGAGGGGGCGAGTGGCATCGGACCCTTATCCAACCCCGCTCTCCCTCTCGGAGCTTCGGCTCTGGTTAGTTCGGCCCCGACATCATTCTCCGAGCCTTCTGTGTCGGTTCCGGGGGCGGTTCTGGTCTCTTCGGAGCCGGTGCTACCTTTGGTATCTGATAGGGGAGCCTTCGAGGTGATGAGGAGTGTGCTGGACCCAGTGTCCACTCCAAGGTTAAGTTCTGCGGCTCCTCCCTCTGTAGTGCCTGTTACGGTCTCTGGCCATCCTCTTACACCTGACAGCAGAGATCCAAAGCATAGGGTACCCACCTTGGGTGTCTCATCCTCTTGCAAGGAAGTTTCAGAGGAACCCCCTAGGAAAAGAAAGTGCAAGAGGAAGCACATAGACTCCCCCGAGTTTGTCATGTTGGACACCAACTTGGATGAGTCAGAAGGTTCCCACAGATCCCCCTCTGAGGATGTCTCCTTTTCAGACATCCTGGAAATCCTAAGACAGAGGGGAAATTGGTCTACTCTCAAACCTTCCGAGGACGAGTCGGTTTACCTTGACGCCTTTGGATCTCGCCCTTCCACCTCCTGGGTGTCTCCCCCTTTCGACCCACTAATGGAGGTAGTGGCTAGAAAGGCGTGGGCAGCTCCTGATTCAATGTAACGTACCCCTAGGAGGCCTTCTAAATTTATTTCTGCACCAGATGACAAATCCTTTCTCACCAAAGGTGTTTCAGTTGATGCTATGGTGGTAGCAGCAGCCACTAAGAAGTTATTGGCTGATCCTTCTGTATCTGTTCATCCTCCTAACAAAGAGTCCAGGACCATGGACAGGTACAGCAAGCAGACCTTTGCTTCAGTGCCCTTTTCTGTGCGATCGCTGAACTATTTATGTCATTTCAACCGCCTTCAGAGAGACTTGCTCAAATAGCTGGGTGAAACAGTACAGGATCTTTCTGCTGCGGGGTTTAAGGACAAATTAAACCTCAGCTGGCTACCATGAACTCCATTGTTAACTCCTCCATGCGGCGTATCTCTTATGCAGCTGATGGAGCGAGTAGGGCCGCTGGCTTGGATGCGACTCTGTAACTTTGCCGATCCCTTCAAGGCGTCCTTCACCAACACTCCCTTTTTTCCACGCCTTGTAGACCTTATCCTAAGGGACAGAAGGGAGGAAAGATGTTGTTCCGCAAACCTCAGGGAGTTGCGCCTGCCGCACGTGGTGAATTTCCCCCTAGAGGCAGAGGGGGAAATAATAACAGACGCCGCCCCA
>NC_056749.1:389827713-389830213 GCF_019279795.1 Protopterus annectens
CCCTTCCCAGGGTGATTAGACCCTCTCCTTCTTTTTCCAAGGCTTCTTCCAGAGGCAGGCCAGGATTAGCTTCTGTTGGTGTCAGTCCTAGTTCAGCAGGGTCTGTGCCTAAGAAGCACATGCTTAAAATGGCAGAAGATTTGATTACTCTGATTAGAGGTTATTTGCCCCCTCCTGATAAGAGGCCTAGGGTGGAGCCAGAGTTGGAAAGTTTTGAACAGGCTTCGGATGTTTCAGAGTCTTCGGCTGAAGACTTGCAGGAGTACACTCCTTACTCTGATTCTGATGCAGAAGATTCCACTCCTTCTGCTTCTCCTCCAGAGGATTTTTCTTATCCAAAGACTCTTCATTCTATGAGGGAACATTTTAAGTGGGAAGGTCAGGACTTCTCTGATTCACGGAAAAGGCTTAGGGAATTTTTGTTTTTACCTCAACATAGACCCTTAGCTATACCCCCTGTTCTGGATGTTGTGCAAGATGTATTTTCAGAGGCTTCACTTAATCCTGATTCTCTGCCTCCTGCTCCTGTTAAACCGGATAGGTATTACAGGGTGCCTGAGGCTCATAAATATCTCTATAAGAGTCCTAGGGCGGACCCAGAAACTGTTAGGGACCTAAGGGCGTCAAGGCCTCTGTTGTAAAGAATCCGGTTCCTCTAGATAAAGAGGCCAGAGCTTTGGATAGATGGGGAAAGAAGGTCTATACTTCTTCTACCTTAGCAATGAGGGCTTTGAATTGCCAGTTTCATATGTTGAAATATCAAAATTTTCTTCTTTCACAATTGAAATCTAAGGTGGATGCTCTGGCAGAAGGAATTGACTGTAAAGAATTACAGGATTTGGTGCATGTCTCTGAACAGGTGGGTAAGCATTCTTTACAGTGTGGTTTTGATGCTTTGCAAGCCTCTTCTAGGGTGGCTGCCACTGGTTCAGTTCTTCGCAGGCACGCCTGGCTTAAGGATCAGAATTTATCTGACCATGTTAAGACAAGGATTTTGGATGCTCCTTTGCAGTCTGAAGTGTTGTTTGGTCCACCTGTGGAGTCAGTCTGAAGAAATTGGAAGACAAGGCTAAGTCTATGCAGACTGTTAAAGATTTTTTGCAAGTTCAGCCTCCAAAGTTTAGTAGAAATTGGCCTGCTAAGGGGTGGACGTATCCTTCTTCTGATTCTCAGTCTAGGGGTAGATCTAGACGTGGTAGGGGCAGAGCTCAGGGTTCCTTCAGACCTAGAACATGGAGTTCACCTGCACAGTCTTCGAGTGAGGGCAGGGGCCAGTCCTTTCGTAAACAGGCCCAATGACCCACCTTTTCAGCTGCCAGATTCTTCTTGCCTGGCAGCACCTTTGGGAGGACGGTTGGCACTCTTCAAGGAAAATTGGATTTTAATTACCCAAGACAAATGGGTATTGGATATCATACACCAAGGTTACAAGTTTTATTTCCATACCTTACCTCCTTTCAAAGGCATGCCAGACGTTCCTCCTCAGCAAAGACTAGAGGCTCACAAACAGATTTCTCTACTACTTCAAATAGGAGCTATACAACCGGTCCCTCTGCCAGAAGTGGGCCTAGGATTTTATTCTCGCCTGTTTCTAGTACCAAAGAAAGGGAACACGTGGAGACCAATTTTGGATTTATCTATCCTCAACACATATCTGGACATTCCCAAGTTCAAAATGTTGACGTTACAACAGCTTTTACCTCTGCTGGGCAAAGATCACTGGATGGTGACTCTGGATCTCAAGGAGGCTTATCTTCATGTTCCTATCAGGCCCAGTTGCAGGAAGTATCTGCGTTTTCGGGCTGGGATTTTTCATTATCAGTTCTCTGCATTGCCTTTTGGCTTATCTACTGCGCCCAGAGTGTTCACAAAGGTTCTGGCTCCAGTGGTAGCTTTCTTCAGGCTAAGAGGAATACAAATCTATCCTTATTTGGACGATTGCCTGATTCTGGCTCAAGGAAAGGAAGAACTTCTTCATCATTTACAGTATGTGATGGCAGTGTTAAGATGCCTAGGGTATTCTGTGAACGAAATAAAGTCCAGCCTAGTACCCTCTCAGGACATGTGCTTTCTGGGTGTGAGACTGAATACAGCATCCCAGATGGCCTTTTTGACCCCGGACAAACAAAAGAATCTTTCTCTTTACTTCCATCAATTGTCTCGTCAGTCCAGGCTGACTGCAAGGACAGTCCTTCAAGCCTTGGGGTTCATGGCATCTTGTATTCTGGTACTTCCCAATGCCAAACTGCATATGAGGAAGCTACAATGGTATCTCAAAAATGTATGGACGCAACACTGCCAAGATATGGACACTGTCATTCAGATAATACCTTGCATTCAAAAGGAATTTTTGTGGTGGGCTCAGGAATGTCACCTAAACAAGGGACTCTCTGTGACCCGACCAGAGGCGAGTCAGATTCTTACGACAGATGCCTCAGACAATGCTTGGGGAGCTCATCTAAATGGAAAATGGGTACAAGACACGTGGCCTGCCAGACTT
>NC_056749.1:389842713-389845213 GCF_019279795.1 Protopterus annectens
GGGGGGAGTATCCATATTCATCAAAGATACCCATACCTCCAGGCTAGTGGCACTGCATGAAGCATCTGAGACCATCCATGTGCAACTAACAGTGGGCAAAACTGCCTTCCAGTTTGTAGCCTGCTACAGACCACCCTCCCAAACTCAGGAACCCCACTTGGCTTTCCTGAAGACACTGGAGAATATGAAGGTCTCTCCAAACACCATTATATTGGGTGACTTTAACTACCCAAACATATACTGGGAGCACTACTCAAGCCCCAACACCCTAGCGCAACGGTTCCTAGAATTTATAAACGCAAATGCTATGGAACAACTGGTCACCACTCCCACAAGAGGGGAAAACATATTGGACCTGATAATCACTAACATGGGGACTCTTATGTTCCATACCAGAGGTATACCCCTCATTGGTAAGATCTGACCATAAATTAATCACTATGGACATCCATATCCCGTCCCCTCCCCCAGCAAAGGAAACCGTGGTCAAAAACTTCTCAAAAGCAAACTTCCCACTTCTCAAAACAGAGGTAGAATCCTTCAAAGCCCCAGGGCCAGTGGAAAATACGGCCCAAACCGCAGAATCCTTTACAAAAGTATTCTATGGATACCTACAGGAATGCATGGATCGTGCTATCCCAAATAAAACCAAGACACACTCCTGCAAAGGCAGGAGACCTGTCTGGTGGACCCCAGCCATAAATAAGCTGTACAATAGAAGGAGGAAGCTACTACATGATAGAGCAAAATCCCTGAAAGGGAAGGCAACTCTGATGAGTACTAGCAAGAAACTACGATCCCTCATACAATCATCTAAGGCTAGCTTTGAAAGAAAAATTGCACAAGATGCTAAAGATAATCACAAGGCTTTCTTTAGTCATGTCAGAAACCTGGGTGGAAACTCCCAGATATGCTCTGAGTTAGTGCAAAATGACAAAAAATACACTGAACCCACAGACATTGCCAACATCCTGGCAGACAGGTTCAGAGCAAACTTCTCCCCCTGTCCCCCCCAAATGAGCAAATGACTACCCAACAGAGTGTAGCCTCCCTGACATCACAGATGCACAGGTGAGAGCTGCCCTCTCCAAAACAAAAAACACAGCATCAATGGGACCGGACGGTGTCCCAGGCTGCGTTTTACATGAGCTCCAAGAAGAACTGAACCCTCACTTAAAATCACTGTTCAGTCTCAGCCTTACAACAGGATATGTACCCAAAGAATGGCGTACAGCAACAGTGGTCCCACTCCATAAAAGTGGTGCCACAATGGACCCCGGAAAGTATTGCCCTATAAGCCTAACTAGCCTGGTCTGCAAAGCTATGGAGCGTATCATCATGGAACTCATAAACAAAGACATTGTGAACCTCCAGACACTGGATCCTACCCAATTCGGCTTTGTTGGTTTTAAAAAGGGGGGCCCCCGACCCTTTCCTTCCCCTTGAAAAACCCTGGTTTTTAATTTAATTTTTTAAAATAATTTAATTTTAAATTTTAATTTTTTTTGGGGGGCGGTGAATTTTAAAAAAATTTTAAATTTTAAAAAATTTAATTTTAAACGGGGTGGAATTTTTTAAAAAATTTAAATATTTTTAATAAGGGTGTTTTAATGTTTTTTTTGGGGGGTTTTGGGGGGTTGGTGGAAAAAATAATAAATTATAAAAAGGGGGTTTAATATAAAATCCCGGGGGAAATTTATATATAAAATAATCCCAATTTTTTTTGGTTGAGAATTAAATTAAATAATAAAATTTTTAAATTTGTAAATTGGGGGAATTTTTTTTTAATTATCAAATAAAAAAATTGGGGGATTTGGGAATTTTTAAAAATTTTTAAAAATTTTTTTTAAAAAAAAATTTTTTTTTTTTAAAAATTTTAAAATTTTAAAAAAAATTTTGATGTTTAAAAAAGATTTTTTGGGGGTTTTAAGGTTGGTTAATAATAAAGATTGAATTATTATTATTTCATTGGTCCCAAAAGACCCCCAGATTAAACAGGCATCAAAGTGTGCACCCCCAACATTCCCAAAAAAATCCTGGCTAAACCGTTCCTATAAAAATTTAAAAAAAACTTTAACCCCCAACACTATCCTCAAAATTCGGCTTTAAAACCCTCTTGAACGTTAATTTTTTTAAACTACCCCTGAGATTTATTCCGCCCCTGACTTCCAAACGCACAATCCCCATGGCTCAAAAACCACAAGCAAAATAAACAAAAAAGCCAGATGGCCCAAAACCCCTAATAAAAAAAAATTTCCAGAATTAAGGCAAAAGTTTAAAAAAACGGCCCCCTTAAAAACCCCCCCCCCCGAAAAATTTTTCCTAACCCACCTACCCAGGAAATTCCCTTTTCCAAATCCCTCACCCAAAAAAAAATATTCACCCCAACACACACTTCCAAAAATTTTCACGGTAAAAACCCCCCCTCCAACCCAAATTCAAAGTAATCCCCTTTTTTTTTTCCCCCCCCCAAACCCCCAAACATAAAAAACCTTAAAAA
>NC_056749.1:389852713-389940213 GCF_019279795.1 Protopterus annectens
CTAAGAATACAGCATCCATGGGACCAGATGACATACCGGGCTGTGTACTACATGAAATACAATATGAACTGGAACCTCACTTTAGTGTCATGTTTAACCATACCTTCACCTCAGGCTTCATGCCCACTGAGTGGCGCACAGCTACAGTTATCCCACTCCACAAGGGGGGATCCACCTTGTATCCCGGGAACTACCGCCCCATCAGTCTGACGAACCTTATCTGCAAGGCCATGGAACGTATTATCATGGAACTTATCAGCAAAGACATTGGCAACCTTAAAACACTGAACCCCACCCAGTTTGTGTTCGTGAAAGGCCGATCTTGTCTCCTGCACCTGATTGACTTCTTTGACTTAGTCTCCAGAGCCTTTGATGAGGGTAAGGCAGTCCACACAGCCTATCTGGACCTCGCCAAGGCCTTTGGCACCATCCCCCACTCTGGAATCATAGATAAACTTACTAAGCTGTGCAGTAATCCCTACGTCACTTGATGGGTTGCCAACTGGCTTACTGACAGAACCCACACTGTAAAGTAGCTGACTCCAAATCCAGCTCCAGACAAGTGACAAGTAGAGTACCTCAGGGTTCAGTCTTGGGACCTCTCTTGTTTGGCATCTACTTCTCTGAAGTACAGGCCAACACTAAGGGACTCTGGCTAACAAAGTTCGCAGATGACTGCAAACTGGGAGCCATTACTGAATCCCCAAATTATGTCGATACTCTACAAAAGGGCCTTACAGAAACAGATGCTTGGTGCCAGAGCCATGGGCTTATGCTCAATGCCAAGAAATGTGTAGTTATCCCCTTTGGGGAAAAAAACATGTACCTGTGAATTACCACATAGGTGGCAGTACACTAAACACCGAAAATGCGATAAGAGACTTGGGTACACAGGTGGACAGTGGTCTAACCTTCAGTAACCACATTGCCACAACAGTCAGGAAATCCTTCTATGTGGCACACCTTATCTCTAAGGCTTTTCATCCAGAAAAAATGAGGTCATTGTCCCACTGTACTCATCCCTCATTAGACCCATTATAGAATACAGTGCCCCATTTGGTATGTACCTCTCAAGACATCTGCAACAACTGGAAAGGCCGCAGAAGTAACTCACTAAAAGAATCACAGGCCTAAAGCAGATGCCCTATGTTGACCGCTTAAAAAAACTCCAGCTATTCTCTGTCGCATTTCTTCTACTCCGAGGTGATCTCTGCCTAACATACAAAGCCATGTCAAACCCAGAACTGTTGGACATGCTAAACTTAAAGAAATCCCAGTCCCTCAGAGCCACACGCTCCAGGGTCTAAACCTTGTCATCACAATAAACAAAACATGCTGGAGGGATAGGTTCCTGACCCAGAGACTCCCCAGACTCTGGAATAGACTGCCCATACATGTCAAGCAGAACACCTCTTTGGCCCTCTTCAAGAGGAACCTTGATGATTGGATGGGAGAAGGGAAATTCACCCCAGGGATCATGTCAGTTGCCCTGCTAGACAGGGGTCCAGGGAAGTAAATAGTGTGGGAAGAAATAGCCATGGAATTGTTATGGCTAGGCTTGTATAGGCCCTAGGGCCGATAGCCTAGTACCAACCTATGAACCTATGTGTGTGTATGTATATATAGAATTTGTGTATAGTGTCTGAAGTTCACTGGGTAGTGTTTCTGTGTTTTCTGACTCAGTCTGATGCGAGAGCTTTCAATATTTATTTGTGTTGTCAATAAAAAGGCATTTCATTAAGACTTAAAATTCTATATGATGTTTTCCTTTTAGGGTGGGTGTAGGTGAGGAGGCAGATGGAGGCTCCAAGATTATTGTTTTAACAGATGTATTTCACTTTTCCTTACTCCGTATCTTAATTTTAGATTTTTATGTGGGATTTAGTGACATACTGAAGTGTGTTGCAGTTTTTTGTGGCTGAGTTTAGTGGGAAGGGTATTTGAATGCCTTATGGCTTGCTTATTTTGTTCTTTTTCATGAAATTTAATGCCTTATGGCTTGCTTATCTAGTTCCTTTTCATGGAATGTGGTAAATTTCTAAGTATTCTGAATAACGAAAATTTAAGTTCTTACTTGTAGTGTAGTCTGCAAAAGCCTCTGGCTCAGATATCTGCTGGTAAGATTTCACCCCTTTACATGTTTTTTTCTTGGTTATTATAGTTTGAAAATTGCGTGCATTAAATGTAGATGCAAATATGTGCAGCTTGTTAATCCCTTGCATTTCTTTCTTTTTAATAGTACTTCTTTATTTATGTTGAGTAGAAATAGCAGATGAAGTTTACATGGAAGTTATTGTTGGTGAGGAGGAAGCAACGGCGATCTCTGACACACAGATCGATGACTCTGGTATAAATAAGACATTTGTCCCAGTGGCATGGGCTGCTGCTGCTTATGGTAAGGCACATTTTTTCTTTTGCTTATAATTTCTCTTTTTTGTTTTAGAAATCAGTCTTACTTGAACACACAACATAACACATAAATCTGCTGTTAATTATATGAATTTTGTGGAGCTAGAATGTAATAGGTGGTTTACTATTGAAACCACATCCGTCGATCGGCCTTAACATCGAACCAATATCTTGAAAATTTCAACAGCGAACAAGCAGGAAACTTGAAACTGAGTACATCGACTCCCGTAGTTCGCTGTATTCAATGTAGCAGGAGATGATATCAGTCACCCAAGCTATGCACCGTAATGTACTGTGACATCAACTGTACATCACTTTTACTATTTTGTAGGGGGGCAAGCCCCCCTGCAAATTATATATACCAACTCTGAGATTGCACTAGAGTGAGGAAATGTGTTCATTTCCTGTTGCTCACTGAACCGCGATCTCCACTCAAAATTCCAAACTCAAAATGCTCGAACTACACTACCTATGCGATGGAGTGGGTTTTGCAAGCATGCCTCTTGGAAAACTGCAAGTCGACATTGTCACTCTCGATAGACTGCAGTTCGCATATCTAATTGTAAACCTAATAGATCAGTTATATTTTACTGCAGAGTAAAGCTCTGCCAAATGAGAAGTACTGGATGTAATTACTGCATAGTAATGCTCTACCAAATGAGAAGTACTGGATGTAATTTCTAGAGTGAAGTTGTTTCAGTACTCATTTGATGAATAGTGGAAAGGGCATGAGTCAGGCAAGGTCTGATATTGGAAGCCGTCATTATTGTGTGTATGTGTATGATATTTCCTTCTGTTGCTTTCATCTCAGGTCTTTCTCTTTGGCTTACTGTCAATGCATATGCCTGCCTCCTGCCAGTACAATCTCTGCTCTCTCATACTCTACCAAGAGAACATTTCAAAACCTCTGTGGTCTTTTTTTTTTTGCTGTTTGCATAATTACAGACCTCAGTCCCAGTATTTGTCATGAAGAAGTTCCCACTTTTAATTCGTAGGCGGTACAAGGTGTAAAAGTGGTCATGTGACGGTGAGATCTACATCTTAGAGGAACTCTCCAAAATGAAACACCTACAAAAGTACAAACATTTCCAACTGGTCACCCAAAGGTGAAGAAAAAAAAACATAAGGCCTACTTCACATGTTGTAAGATTGCCGTAATTTAAGAATACACTGCCCAGGACTTGTTAGTAGGCTGAAAGTCCTTACTGTGATCCCAGGCCAGAGCTGGAGTTCCTTGAAAAGGAAATAGAGAACAGACATCATGACACTGTCCTGAAAGCAAATCTGTCTCATGTATGGTCTTGCAGGCCTCATGTGCAGCTTGCTTTTTGTAGGCTAGCAGCTGATCAAGCTTGTGGCTGTTCTTTGTCCCTTGGTCCTCTAGCTTAGTCTGTATTAAGAAGCTTGTGAGACATGCCTCTCCCAGCAGTCACCTTTGGGATGTGTATTTATTGGAACTGTCGCTACTCTTTCCATGGCTGAGTAACCACAGCTCACCTGCTACCTTTCTTGCATCTGAGGAGCAGATTCTTGAGTACTCCATTGGTGCTCAGTGGTTACACTGTGGAAGTAGATCTCTTCCTTTCAGACCATCCCTTGGGCATAGTGAAGAGAGGCTGTCATAGCCTTCAGCACCAGAGTTTACTGATCATGTTCTCACTGTTAAACAGTTGTTTGACTTATTGTAGGATGTGTCCTCATGGCTGTAGAAATGCAGTCTTGGAACATGTGCTTCTGCCAGGACCAGGCCACATGTAGGCCTCTTCCATCCTTATGATGCCTTTGGTAGGTGCAGTCTATGATTAGAACTATGTTTTCCAGCCTCTAGCTCTCCTTTTTGTTCCATTTTCAGCCCCAGGTTCTTATGACTGAGTGAGTGATCTACCCATTTCTAAGCTGTGTCTCTAGGCCTCACCTTGAGTGTCTTGGCAACAATATTATGGGAATCCACAGGCCTTTATGTTTGAGATATCATAAGGATCATGGTTAAACTCTCAGGCCTCTGAACCTTTTTACAGACTGGCTTATCCTCTTCCCAGGAACATCTTATTGAGCATTTGGAAATGGAGGAGTAGGAACCTTGAGATGTCTTCTTAAGCGTCTTTGCTTAAGGATGTTGTGTTTTTACGTTGTGAAAGAACCTGGATACCACTATCTCACCTTTCAAAGAAGTGGATACTTTCTTCAAGCCCCCAGCTATGCAGAGTGAGTTTGTAAGTCTCTTTGGGACAACTCTTTTTATCTTTTCATTTCAGCATAGATCCCAGAGACCACAAAACCCTAACATTTTAGCCCCTGGTAAGGAATTTAAAGCCTTGGTCAAGCTTGAAAAAATGAGGTTTCATTTGCCATATGGGACCTTGGGCCCCATAGCTACCTGTCTCTATGCCAGTCCACCCTCATGACCTGACACTGCAAAAGCTTTTTACCTTCCCAAACTTTCTAGTCAAGTAGGAGCTGAATTAGATCCTTACCTTGGCCTTTGCAGTTCACTTTCACATGGTCTTCTGTAATTTTTGACCATGGTAGTTTTGTGGCTGGGGCTGCAGATTTGGATTTATGCCAGTGCAGGGCAACATTATGGATGCACTTAGGAGGCCATCTTAGAGGGTCTATATTAAATCAGCGAATGCTTATTTATCGACCCTTTAAGTGCAAAAGCTGACAATCCCGAAGACATGGATCAGCGATTTTTTTTGCCAGGGAAAAATTACTGGGCAGTTTTCGGGACTTTGCCATTTCCTCCACTGTGGTGCAATCTCTGAGTTGGTATATTTAAGTAGGGGGGGTGTAGGAGGCACAGCTCCCCACATCGGGGGTTGTGGGGGGGGGTGAAGCCCCCCACTTTATTTTGTGTTTTGAACTTTTATTTTGTAAAACAATCGCTGTTCCTTGTCTTTGAGATTGTCAGCTTTCACTCTTAAAGGGTCGATAAATCAGCGTTCGCTATTTTAAGCGTTCTCTGATTTAACATAGACCCATCTTAGACACTTTATGCATGGCTCTCAAGATATGGTTGAAGAAGGAAGGAAGCAGGCTTTTACCACTGTAGAAAGCCTCTGTGATCCATATTTCACGTCCCACATCTTCAAGGTCAGACCAAACCCCATAGAAGAAGCCCACTTGTGGAATGAGAAGAGGGGGATAGTACAGTGTAAAATCTTAACCATAATAGTAGATATCCTTTTCTTCTCTGTTGCAGTATTCACTACAAAAGGGATGTCCCTTTCTGGGCAGCCCATCCCACAACCAGTATAGATAAGCTTGAAAAATATCTTGTTTGCTCCATATGTCAAATTTATGGTCCCCGCACAGAACGTAAGGCATAAAAGGGATGTACAGATGCAACTACCCAGAACTAAATTGCCCCAGAAGAGAACAGCCGTCCTAGGATAAAGGAGTCCATGCGCATCCAGAAGGAAAAAATGCAGAATAAACAAAAGGGGTTGGAGGGAGGGAGCAAATACTGCAACAGTGAAGACAAATACACCTACTGTTATGTTAAGATTTTACACAACTGTACTGTGTTTTTCCATATCACTATTGTAGTGTTTGGTACAGAAGAAGGAAGAGTAAAAAAGCTCAAGAAACTGAATGGGTGGTGGACTGCTGAGAATATCTCTCAACATACCAACACAAGATGGTTTCAGCAAAAACCTACTCTGGCCCTTGAAACCATGTCCAACTTATAATGCTTAATAAAGGTATGCACGAATGACCAGGTAGCAGCAAGGATGGAATTGGTGTCCAACCCCTTGAAGAGGGCATTAGAAGAGGCAACACATCTAGTGGAATGACCTGTAGCAGAAGCAGAGATTTGCCATGAAAGAATAACAAAAGGAAAGGACCTTAGATATTTAAGAGGAGATGGTTTGCTTAGTAACAGCCAAACCCAAAGACCTGGAATGAAAGGAAACAAAAAGCTGGTATGACTTACTAATAGTCCTACTTTTATCCAAATAATACCTGAGCTGTCTGAGCAAATCTAAGTTATGCAGAACCCTCTCAGTAGCAGACTGAGGAAAAGGGAAGAAGGTATGGAATTGTACTGACTGAATCAAGGACAATTCATTGACTACCTTGGGCATAAAAGAAGGATTAGTATAATGGGACACCCAGTCCCTGTGAAAAACAAAAAGAAGGAATGGCCGTAAGGGCGTGGAGCTCAGAAACCCTCCAAGAAGAAGTAAGAGCCAGCCTTCCATATACAATGTTGCAAAGAAGCAGAATTTTCAGGCTCAGAAGGAGCCAGAGTCAAATTTTCCAAAACAAAATTAAGATTCCAAGAAGGCGGAAGAGGCTTTCTTGGAGGCCTAATATACAGAATGCCTTTAAGGAATTGCATGATCTTAAAACTAGAAGTCAGAGGAGGAGGCAAGGGCAGACCAGCAGAAATGGCTGGCAAGTGGGCCTTCACAGAAGGACAGGCAAAGCCAGACTGGAGCAACTCACACAAGTAAGAGAGGGCCTCCCACTGAAAAGGGGCCCTGGTTACGAGCATGGCACCAAACCAAAAATCTCTTCCACATGGACATATAAGATTTTCTGTTTGAAGGTTTTTTTACCTCCTGTAAAACCTTGAGTATGTCCTGAGAGAAGAGGTACCTAAAATGGATCAAAACCGTATCACCTACAATGTCTCTAGCAGAGTGCACAAGTGGGGATGGATGAGAGACCCCTTGTTCTGTATAAGGAGATCCAACTAGTGAGATAACTTGTGATGATTGCCCCTGGCCAGATGCATTAAGAGGGGGAACCAGTCCTGTCTCAGCCGAAAGGGAATCACTAGCAAGATTTTTGGGGAGTCCAGCTGAATCCTCTGCAGGACTCTTGGAAGTAGACTAAGAGGAGGGAAAGCATAAAGAAACCTCCTCTTCCACAGAAAGGATAGGGCGTCCATCTTCCAGGCCAGATGGCATGGTACTCTGGAAGGGAAGAGAGAAAGCTGCCTTTTCAGAGAGGAGGCAGAAGGACCTACCTGAGGAATAGCCCACCAAGGGACAATATCCAGAAACATGTCTCTGAAGTATCCATTCGTGAGCCTGTGTTTTGGACCTGCTCAGAGGGTCTGCCACAAGATTGTGCTCTGAAAAAATGTATACTGCCTGAAGAACTCTGATAACCGACAGCCACTTCCCCAAGCCTGAAGTGCCTTCTTGTGGAGGAGTTAAGATTTTGTGCCCTCCCTGCTTGTTGACATACCACATCATTGTACTGTTGTCAGTGTACACCTTCAAGGGACCCGGAGACAACATGCGGTGAAAAGTCTGAAGGACCCAAATCAGAGCCCTCATCTCTTTGATGTTGATATGGTCTGACTTATGATGGGGATGCCAAAGACCCTGAACTTTCAGATGACTAAGAGTTGCCCCCCACGCCATGTCCGAGGCATCAGTGAACAGTTCTTGAGAAGGGACTGGAGGCTGAAAGGGTCGGCCTCGGTTGAGAGCGAACTGTCGAATCCGCCACTCAAATTTTTTCATGGTACAGGGAAGGAGGGGAACACTGAAATCCAGAGTGTGAAGATACTGCAGCCAAACCGACTTGAGGTACCATTGAAGCTTCTGCATATGTGTTCTGGCAAGAGGAAGCATCAGAACAGAAGGGCCATGAATCCCAGGGCATAAAGAAACCCCATGGCTGGCATGGCAGTCAGGGGAAGATGAGACTGAAAGAAGGCGGTCAATGACAATACCTTTGGAGGTGGAAGAGAGGCCAACATTGGCAACGTATGAATCATGCAACCCTGGTACACATGATCTTGAGAGGGAGACAGGACAGACTTTGAAGAAGAGAGATGATGAATTGCAGATCCTGCAACAATCGACTGGGAGAAGGTCCCTGAAGCAGCAGGTTGTCTAGATAAGGAAAAATCTGAATACCTTGGAGCCTGCAGACGGCAGTCACAGGAGATGGGCGTTTTGTGAATACTCTTGGAGCAGAAAAGAGGCCAAAGGGCAAAGCAGAGAACAGAAAATGAGGGGAAGATACAGAGAAATGTAAAACTTTCCTGAAGAGAGATTGAATAGGAATATGAAAGGTAAGCATCTTTCATATCCAGGGACGCCAGAAAAGCCTGAGATAATAAGAGAGGAAACAGAGTTTGAAGAGTAAGCATTTAAAAAGAAGGGATCTTGAGAAAGGTGTTGAACTGGGAGAGATCCTAAATAGGTCTCCAAGTGCCCTCCTTTTGAGGAACCAGGAACATCCGGGAATAAAAAACGTGTCCCACTTGGGAAAGGTGGACATGTTGAATGGTCCCTTGGTTCAACAGGGATCCTTAATCCTCCAGAAAATGAGGAAGTTGCTCCAGAGGAGGTTGAGGAAACCCAGAAAAAGGAGAGAGAGAGACTTCCATACCATGAAGTAACCGTAATGGATGCCAGCAAGAACCCAAGAGTCTGAAGTGATGAGAAGCCAATTTGAAAGGCAAAGGGAGTGACAAAGGGATATGGTCTAAAGGCAGGGGGGGTGAATTGTCTAAGGGAAGCTGGCTTATCAGATAAAGGAGGCTTTTTGGCCACAGAAATCTGAGAAGCCTTAGCAGAGGGGGCCCGCCTCCCACCCTTCCTGCCCTTAGAGGCCTGGCAGGGTTGCCTGTGAACAAAAAGCCGATCTAGAAGGAAAATTCCTCTGGAACTTAGGGATAGGAGTGACAAAAATATGTTTAAGGTCTTGCAAGCCTTTACCTTTCACTTGAAGAGACTTAAACAAGTCAGCAGCAGCAGTCCCAAAAGATGAGTATTATCCAAAGGAGTGTCCAACAACTTGGCTTTAATGTCCTCTGGAAGAGACTGGAGATGAAGCCGAGAATAATGCCACATGACAGACCCAAAAGCCACAGACCTAGAAGAGACATCAGCAGTGTCATAGCTACACTTAAGAGAGTGACAAGCCACTTGAGAAGCAGAACCAAGAAAAAGTTAAGGCAGAGAAGAATCCCACTTAAAGAATTCCATCATCCTAGTAATTGTGCCCCTAAAGGACAATTCCTCAAAAGGAGACTCTGGGTTAACAGACTCCTCTGCATCAGAATCATAATCCAAAGATGAAGGAATCTGTGAAAAATAAGACGAAGACCCCTCACCAGACAGGGAGTCCTTATCTGGGGGATCTGGTTCCCTAAACTGTTTAGAAGGCATAGAGGTCCAAGGAGGAGAAGGTTCTGAAATTCCTTAAGGAGACTTTAGGGCCATTAAGGCAGATTACAAGCCCTGAGTAAATGCCTGCCATTCCCTTTGAGGATCCATGGGACAGACAGACAGAAACATGCTTCAGTTTTTGTCTTTTCTTAGGGGCGACATCGGCCCTAACAAATACTGGAGGTTCTGACCCTTGGCAAGATTTGAGAAGAGAACCCGGAATTTCCTCCCTGACCAGTATCTGTGGAATCCCTCTTTAGACCCTCAGATAACTTACCGAGGTTCCCCACAACGTCCAGAGTAGATGTGTGAAAAGAGGAATCTGTGCTGGCTTCTGGCAGGTTCACGGATGAGGAATCCAACGTAAACACTGAATAGCCTACAGAGCTATTACCTGCTTCTAGAGGGATGTCCAGTGGAAGCCGGACAGCTAAAGAATCCGTCCGAGTCTTCTTGACCTTCTTCCCACCTAGTTAGGAGTGATGTTCATCGTGTTACACTGCTGCAGTCATTACACTTGGGGTTATCCTGCAGTCAGGTGGTTCCCCAGTCGGCCTGAGTTCCAAAGTTTTGGTCCGGCGTTGGTTGCTGTCGCTTCTTCCCTGATGTCAAGTGCAACAGGGGTATATAAGATGCAGCCGTCATTTTCTTCATTCTTTCTTGCCGCTCGGTGCCCGAAGCAAAAGCAGTTCGCAAGTGCCAGTCGGCCGACTCCTGAGATTTTCAGTCCGAATCCAGAAACAAAGTCTTCTACAAAGCTAAGTACCCCATTGGGGAAACTTTTTCTTGCCTCAGACCGATGTCAGTAAAAGTTAATAACTGTATTTCTTGTGGGAAGCAAATACCTCATAAGGATTTCCATTCTTATTGTATCCCATGCCTAGGCCCAGACCACAATGTCACTGGTTGTCGGTTTTGTGCTAGGTTTAACAAGCGCAGTATTAAACATCGGTTTGATTTTGCCCGACATTATTTTGGCAAAAAATTAAATTACACCATGCCGTCGAAACTACCGACGACCGGAATACATAAAAAGCACAAAGACAAGGACAGGCATCCGAGGCCCAAAACTGACGACAAAGCCTCCTCTAGGCCAGTCACCGGTTCTCTGGTTTTCAGCGAGGCGCCTTTGCAGCCCCTGACGACCGCTTCTTTAGAACCACAGGCCGCCTCTGACTCCCACGTGGAGATGACTGGGCCTTCGGATGCACAAGATTTTCAGCCTACCGAGACTAACCCTTCAGAGGGATCCGGAGTTGCTGAACAACCCGTAGCTTCAGAGGGTGTTTTCAGACCTACTCGGTTAACCATTAAATCTTCTGCTAAGTCTAAACCTCCTTTAAAAACAAAGAAACAAATTCACCATTCACCAGGACAGGCCTCTATGCCTAAGAAACAAATGCTCAAAATGGCCGAAGACCTAATCACTTTGATCAGGGGGTCCCATCCCCCTCCTGATAAAAGGCCTAGACAGGATGGCAGACTGACTCATCCGACCAGGTATCCATCTCTTCAGATTCATCCTCAGACCTAGGATACTCTTTTCCCCCTTATGAGGATTCTGATGCTGAGGAATCAATTCCATCAGCCTCTCCGCCTGAGGACTACTCCTTTGGGGAAATCTTACATACCATGAGGGAGCATTTCCATTGGGAGGGCCAGGATTACTCAGAATCCAAGAAAAGGCTCAGAGACTTCCTTTTATTACCTCAACACAGACCCCTTGCTATTCCGCCAGTGTTAGATATTGTGGATGATGTGTATACTGAATCCAGTTTAAATCCTGATTCTTTACCTCCATCCCCAGTTAAGCCTGACAGATACTACAGAGTCGCTGACTCTCACAGATTTCTTTCTAAACCCCTGTTGCTGACCCTGAAACTATTTATCAGGGCCCCAAAGGGATTAAGGCCTCATCAGCAAAGAATCCAGTCCCCTCTGACAGAGATTCCAGAGCATTAGACAGATGGGGGAAGAAAGTATATATATCTGCAACTTTAGCATTGAGGGCCTTAAATTGCCAGTTTCACATGCTAAAATATCAGCAATATTTGATGTCTCAGTTGAAACAAGAAATGCTTCCAAACTCAGATCCTCCTAATTTTAAGGAAATGCAGGCTTTATTGCATGCAGCTGAACAAGTGGGAAAACATACTTTGCAATGTGTTTTTGATTCTTTAGAGGCCTCCTGTAGAGCAGCAGTTACAGGTTCTGTCATTAGAAGACATGCTTGGTTAAAAGAACATATGTTACCAGATCATGTTAAAGCAAAACTATTGGATGCATCTTTGCAGCAGGATGTGTTATTTGGAGTTAAGGCAGAAGAGGTATTAAAGAAAATGGAGGATAAGGCAAAATCTATGCAAACGGTGAAGAATTTCTTACAGGTTCAGCCTCCTCGCTTTAGCAGAAATTGGCCAATAAAGAATTGGTCCTTTCCAATTACAGACAGACCTCAAAGGGGCAGATACAGACATCCAAGAAGGTAGAGGTCAACCACAAGGTCCTTACAGGCCTCGACAATGGGGTGCATCAACCCAGAAAGAAGGGGAAGACAGGCCCCAACCATATAAAAAACAGCCCCAATGACTTCCCACTACAACTGCCAAACAGTTCTCTCTTGGCAGCCCCTTTGGGAGAAAAACTGGCACTTTTCTATCACAATTGGCATGTGATCACCAAAGACAAATGGGTTCTCAACATTGTATCTCAAGGTTACAGGTTCCACTTTCACACACTGCCAAGGTTAAAAGGAATGCCAAATCTGCCTCCAAATCAATGGGCAGAGACTCGAAAACAAATTACAGCACTCATGGACATGAGAGCTATTCAAAAGGTACCACCACAGGAGCAAGGACAAGGATTTTACTCAAGTCTCTTTCTTGTTCCCAGAAAGGACAAAGCCTGGAGGCCCATTCTGGATCTTTCTTATCTAAACACTTACCTGGATGTTCCAAAATTCAAAATGTTGACACTACAGCAGCTTCTTCCCATGCTGGGCAAGAAAGCTTGGCTCGTAACTTTGGACGTCAAGGAGGCATACCTGCATGTCCCTATCAGGCAAAACTGCAGAAGATACCTCAGTTTCATAGCTGGTTCAATGCACTACCAATTCTCTGCACTGCCCTTTGGCTTATCTACTGTGCCCAGGGTCTTCACAAAGTGCTTGGCACAAGTAATTGCATTTTGCAGACAGAAAAGAATCCATATTTATCCGTACCTGGATGACTGCCTGATTCAAGCAGAGAGCAAGGACATTCTTCTAAAGCATCTGGCGTTTGTAAAAAAGTTATTAAGTTGCCTAGGGTACACAGTAAATGAAAAGAAATCAAAACTAGTGCCCTCACAAGAGATAATATTCCTGGGTGCCAGCTTGAATACAATGGCCTAGATGGCTTATCTCACGCCAGACAAGCAAGGACAACTGACTCAATATTTTCAATTGATGGCAACAAGAACCCAACTCCCTGCAAGAACAATTCTGCAGGCCTTGGGTTACATGGCATCTTGCATACTACTAATTCCATATGCCAGACTGCATACGAGGAAACTACAATGGTACCTAAAGAGTGTCTGGTCTCAACACTGTCAAAGTTTGGAAACAGTAATACCACTAATTCCTTGCCTTCAACAGGAGTTTTGATGGTGGACTCAAGCTTGTCACCTCAACAAGGGACAGCCTTTCACTCAACCCACAGCCAGGCAAACACTGACAACAGATGCATCGGATTACGCCTGGGGAGCACACATGGTAGGAAATTGTGTTCAGGGCAAGTGGCCCGCAGAACAAAGGCATCCTCACATCAATCAAAAAGAGATGCTAGCTGTACAAAATGCCCTTATAGCTTTCAAGGACCTTCTGCATCCAGGGCAACTGCTACTAAAGACAGACAACACCACAGTTATGTGGTACATAAACAAGCAAGGGGGCACTCACTCTTATCCCCTCTGCAGACAAGCCATGACCTTGTGGAACACAGCTCTAACCTATCAAGTTCATCTGCAAGCACAATTCCTGCCAGGAGAGAAAAACACACTGGCAGAAGACTTAAGCAGAAACATCATGGATCCCCACGAATGGGAATTGAATCCACAAATATTCAGAATGATAACACAAAAATGGTGGAGCCTGGACATAGATCTGTTTGCATCCCCAATGAACTGCCAGCTACAGAAATTCTGCACAAGGACTTACCACCCACAAGCATGGAAAGTGGATGCCCTCATATTCAGCTGGAAAAACCTACAAATATGTGCTTTCCCATCACTACCTCTCCTTCCAAAGGTACTCGTAAAAGCCAGGCAAGAAGAGCCAAAGATGATCCTGATTGCCCCAGACTGGCCACGCCAGCACTGGTACCCAATCTTAAAGAACTTAGCACAAGGACCACCCTGGATTTTGCCTCAAATCCCACATCTTCTGACTCAGCACAACAATCAGATATTTCACAGCCACCTAAATACTTTAAACCTGGCTGCATGGAAGATTCCTTAGTCAAGCAAGCAATGCCTCTCTCCAAAGCTGTTATGGATGTCATTCTGGAGGCCAGAAGGCCTAGCACCAGGAAAGCCTATTCAGATAAATGGAAGAGATTCTGTGCCTGGAACCAGGCTCACAGCCTTGACCCTCTTGTCCCAAATATTCCTCAGATACTACAATATTTAACTGAGATGCTGGACAAAGGCCTCTCCTTTTCATCCATCAAGATCCACGCCTCTGCCATCTCTGCTCATTACAACATAGATCCACCAATTTTCTCTAATCCCTTGCTAAAACAGTACCTCAGAAGGGCTAAAAACATAAGACTGCCCCGTAGAGCACCTACTCCAACTTGGGACCTCAACTTCATGTTGGAAAAATTAACTTTGCCTCCTTTTGAGCCAGCTAACACAGCAGATTTAAAATATGTCTCTTGGAAAACTGCTCTGCTGCTGGCAATTACATCAGCACGAAGAGTTTCAGAATTACAAGCCCTAATGGCAGTGGAACCTTTCATCATTTTCCACCAAGACAGGGAGTCTTTAAGAACAAACCCTACTTTTATGCCAAAGGTGGTATCAAGTGCGGCTCTAAACCAAACTATTCACTTGCCAACTTTTTATCCAAATCCACAGAATAAAGGGGAGAGACTTCTGCATTCTTACACATACACAGGCAGTTACGCTTCTACTTGGACAAAACCAAAGCTTTCAGAAAAACTGAGCAGTTATTGGTAGCATATGCTGCAGGAGCACAGGGAAAAGCCATTTCAAAACAGACTATTTCAAAAATGGATAGGACACTGTATACGTTTCTGCTCTATACACCATGGGAAACCTGTACCTAACAGCATTAGGTCTCATTCCACCAGGGCAAAAGCCACTTCAACTGCCTACCTCAGAGGAGTACCTACCAAGGATATTTTGGAAGCAGCAACTTGGAGTTCTGTACATACCTTCACCAAGCATTACCATCTGCCTCTATACTCTAAATCCAGAGCTGGCTTTGCCACTGCAGTGCTGCAGGGCCTTATAGCCACCCCTAATGCCTTATAGAACCAGCCACCATACCTCAGCTTTGGGATTCTACCCAAGTGTAATGACTGCAGCAGTGTAACACGATGAACGTAGTACAGTTTTGTACCTACCATAAATGTAGATGTTCAAGTGTATACACTGCTGCAGTTCAGGTTACCCTCCCTCCTTCCCCTCTTACTTGCTGGTACGTACCTATGTCTTCTACCCTTTACTACCTATGGGGAGTATTTGCTGGTAACTGAAAGTTGTTGATTGCTTTTCTTATGTATGTTTTATTAGCAATTTGAATTGCCTACCTTTTTGGGGGCACCTGACATCTGGGGCAAGAAAAACTGAAGAAAATGGTGTCGGCTGCATCTTATATACCCCTGCCGCACTGACGTCAGGGAAGAAGTGACAGCAACCGACGCCGGACCAAGACTTTGGAACTCAGGCCGACTGGGGAACCGCCTGACGGCAGGATAACCCCAAGTGTAATGACTGCAGCAGTGTATACACTCGAACATCTACATTTATGGTAGGTACAAAACTGTACTTTTTGGGGTTAAATAATTCCTGCATGGTACCCTGGGCTAACTGTCTAAGCTGTTTGTCGT
The DNA here is from genome assembly GCF_019279795.1 of Protopterus annectens. Taxonomy (NCBI): domain Eukaryota; kingdom Metazoa; phylum Chordata; order Ceratodontiformes; family Protopteridae; genus Protopterus; species Protopterus annectens. The sequence goes on from NC_056749.1 coordinate 389,868,378, forward strand.
CTTCTGTGGCCATTTATTTTGAAAAATGGCTCCTGAGTGTCTAGGCACAAATGCCTTACAGATGGTACAAGAGGTATGATCGTGGGAAGCACCAAAACAAAAAAGACACTCTAACGATCCATTAAAAAAAAAAAAAAAAAACACCAATAATCACTTGTGATACAGGCAAATTTACATTTGCACAAAAGTAATCCAAAGTGCATTAAAATATTAACATTAACAAACATTATAATTCATATATATTGCTATATATCATATAACCTAAGCAACATTATATAAATTATTCAGTTCCTACCTCTTTTTTTCAACAAAGAAACATCTTTATTAAACCATCACTTACAATATACATTTTTATAAATGGAAACAAACCACACCGACACAATCCTAGTTGCAAGCATTTTACATCACAAGCCATACCGAAACACTCCCAGTTGCAAACATTACATCACTTATAATTTACCCAATCATTTTCAGTCAGACATTACATAGCTCATTTAAGTCTTGCTTTCTTTTAAATCTTATTCCTTCTTTGTATAAATTGTTCCCACAATTCCCATGTTTTTCTGTGTAGTTAGCACCTACCCTTTTCTAAAGATGTCAGTTCCGGTTGTTTTATCTCTGTTACTGTATTCACTACTTCTGATGTAGTTGGTTTAGATTTTGATTCCACATGTTCTTTGTGTTTCACTGTTGCAGTCATCACACGTGGGTTATGTGCCTGCTGGTAGCCCTCAGTCGGCCCGAATACCAGAGACTTAGTATTTCTGCTTCGGATGCTGTCGCTTCTTCCATGGCATCAGGTCATCAGGGGTATAAAAACAGGCAGCCGACACCATTACATCAGTCTTTCTTGCCGAGGAGGAGCCCGAAGCAGAAGCAGTTCGCAAGTGCTGGTTGGCCGCGACCTGAATTTTTCATTTTTGAGTTGAATAATCCTAAAGTCTTCTAAAGCTAAGTACCCCATTGGATATCCTTTTTTCTTGCTCTAACCGATGTCAGAAAAAGTTAACAATTGTCTTGCCTGTGGAAAGCAAATACCTCGCAGAGATTTTCATTCTTACTGCGTCACCTTTTTCGGCTCAGACCATGCCGTCCCTCACTGTCAGTTTTGTGCCTTGTTTAACGCCCGAACCATTTGTCGGGCTATCTTTGTCGCTAAATTCTTTTGCTCTCAAACTCCGTATTCTGAAATGGCTTCGGTAAGCCATCCGACTATTGATCTTCTGAAAAAACATAAGGATAAAGACAGAGACTGACCGCATAGGTCCGAAACTGTCGACGACGTTTCTGTTAAGTTAGTCGTCAGTCCACTGGTACTCAGTGAGGTGCCTTTGCAGCCCCTGATGCCCGCTTCTGTGGATTCGCAGGCCTCTGCTGAGACCCATTCAGAGTCTGGTAGGCCACAAGATACTACTTAGACTATGGAACTACCGGATGTCTCTACCCTTAGATGGGTCCGGAGCCGCTTTGTAGGCACTGGCTTCTGAGGGATTTTTTTCATCCAACCGATGTTCGAATCAAACCAACAACTTCATTTTTAACCAAAACTACTGAGTTTCTTAGGCCCAGAGTACACACTATGCCTAGAAAGCCGATGACCAAAGCGCATGCTCAGGCACCCATGCCACAAAAACAAATGCTTAGAATGGCTGAAGACCTTATTACCCTGATTAGGGGAAACCAGCCTTCCCCTGCTAAGAGACAAAGAATCCAGTCCCCTTCAGTTTTTACAGACCAGGAGTCCAAAGTCCAATGACTCTGACCTTTCTGAGTATGAAGACATGCCCTTATCCACCTATGAGGATTCAGATGCAGAGGAATCCATTCCCTCTGTCTCCCCTCCAGAGGATTTTTCTTTTGGTGAAACCTTGCATACTTTAAGAGAGCATTTCCATTGGGAATGGCAAGACTATACTCAGTCCAAAAAGAGACTCTGACAATTTTTAGAGTTGTCTCACCACAGGCCTTTAGCTATACCCCCTGTCCTGGATGTTATGGATGATGTTTTCATGGAATCCAGTCTTACTCCAGACACTTTACCTCCGGCCCCTAGGAAACCAGACAGGTACTACAGAGTACCTGATTCTCGCAAGTTTCTTTTCAAGAATCCTACTGCTGACCCAGAGATAATTTCTCAGGAACCTAAAGGTATTAAGGCTACTACAGCCATAAATCCTACCCCTTCGGACAGGTATTCCAGATCTTTGGACAGATGGGGTAAGAATATACATACCTCTGCAACTCTTGCTATCAGGACATTTAATTGCCAGTTTCACATGCTGAAATACCAGCAACATATTATGGAACGTATTAAACAGAAAGTGGTAATTTTTCCAGATTGTGCAGAAAATAAAGAATTGCAGGAGCTTATGCACTATGCAAACCAAATTAGTAAGCATACTTTACAGTGTGGCTTTGATGCCGTAGAAGCATCTTGCAGGGCAGCTGTCACTGGCTCTGTACTGAGAAGACATGCTTGGCTGAAGGTGCAGACCTTGCCAGATCATGTCAAATCTAAATTAATAGACGCTCTTTTAAATAAGGACCATTTGTTTGGCACCAAAGCAGAAGTTGTTCTTAAAAAGATGGAAGAAAAGGCTAAATCTATGCAAACTGTTAAAAATTCCTACAAGTGCAACCACCTAGATTCAGTAGGCATTGCCCTTCAAAACACTGGTCCTTTCCAGCCCCCTCCAGGCCTTCCCATACAAGACCCAGGGGAAGCAGACCACCCAGACTACAGTCTCAGGGTATGTAGAGATCTAAGCAATGGAGTATCCCCACCCCTAAAACAGGGAGTGGTAAGCCACCTCCTTATGGAAAAAGCTCACAATGACTTCTCAACCCAACTGCTTGTGCCCCTAGGAGGATAACTTGCCTTTCATGCAAAAAACTGGATGTCCGTCACTCAGGACCGATGGGTCCCTAACATTGTATCCCAGGGGTACAAATTTTATTTCCATTCACTACCAACCCCAAGCGGGTTTCCAGACCAGTGGGCAGAGGCCCAAAACCAAGTACTTTCCCTCCTCAGTATCAGAGCTATTCAGCCTGTTCCAGTACAACAGAGGGGTCAAGGATTCTACTCCGGACTATTCCTAGGAAAGAGGGCTCTTGGCACCCAACCCTGAATCTTTTAATTCTCAACATCTTCCTGGTGGTACCAAAATTAAAGATGCTTACCCTGCAACAGCTTCTCCCTATGTTAGCCAAGGATATCTGGTTAGTCTCTCTAGACTTAAAAGAAGCCTATCTGCACATCCCCATAAGGGAATCATGCAGGAAATATCTATGATTCAGGGCAGGGTCTATGCATTATCAGTTTTCTGCACTTCCCTTTGACTTATCTACTGCACCCAGGGTATTCACAAAATGCCTGTCTCCAGCCATTGCATACTGCAGGCAGAGAAATATCCAAATTTACCCATACTTTGACAACTGCCTGATTCAGGCAGAGAGTCAGGAGTTGTTGCTTCAGCACTTGACATTTGTAAAAAAACCTTCTCACTTCATTGGAGTACACCATCAACAAAAAGAAATCACAACTGGTACCCAGTCAAAAGATTGTATTCCTGGAGCAAGCTTGGACACAACTTCCCAGATGGCATTCCTCACTTCAGAAAAACAGGTGTATCTGACAGACTACTTCAAACAAATGGCCACCAGAACCCAGCTATCTGCAAGAAAAATACTGCAAGCTCTAGGGTTCATGGTCTCATTTATTCTGCTAATTCCATATGCAAGACTGCATATGAGGAAACTTCAGTGGTACGTAAAAAGTCTTTGGTGCCAATATTCTCAGGACCTGGAAACTGTCATTCCTATCATACCTTGTCTAAGGACAGAGTTCCTTTGGTGGGCAGAAGCCTGCAACCACAACAAGGGACTGCATTTTACTCAATGCCACGCCGCCCAGACCCTTACCACAGACTCATCAGACTATGCATGGGGGGCTCACATGGCGGGAAAATGTATTCAGGGCCACTGGAGCCCATGGCAAATTCTCCTGCACATCAGCCAAAAAGAGATGCTAGCTGTACAGAATGCCCTGACAGCTTTCAGATACCTACTCTTACCAGGACAACTGCTGATAAAAACAGACACCACCACAGTTAGGTGGTACATCAACCAGCTGGGGGGAACCCTTCCTTACCCACTCTGCCGGTTAGCTATGGCCCTGTGGAACACAGCCTTGGACAACCAAGTTCATCTACAAGCTCAATTCCTGCTAGGCAAACAAAATTCACTGGCAGACAACTTGAGCAGAAATCTCCTAGACCCACACGAGTGGAAATTGGAGCCAATTACCTTCAACCTTCAGATCCAGAAATGGGGGACCCCAGAGGTAGATCTCTTTGCCTCCCCCGACAACCACCAGTTAAGCAAAATCTGCACCAGAAACCCACACAGCAGGGCCTGGAAGGTGGATGCTCTATCCTTTCAAAGGCAATATATGCCTTTCCCCCTCTGCCCCTTCTCTCGAGAGTATTACTCAAGATAAAACAAGACAGGCCAAGGACAATTCTGATTGCCCCGGACTGGCCATGCCAGCACTGGTACCCACTCCTGTGCAACCTGACAACGGTGCCACCCTGGCACTTACATCAGACCCCAACCCTGCTTTCTCAGCAGGAGGGACAGATTTTGCATCCACAATTTCAAACCCTAAGTCTTGCAGCTTGGCTTATTCCTTAAACACTCCACCAGCAACCCAAAGCAAACAGGTGCTGGACGTCATCCTTGAAGCCAGAAGGCCCAGTACTAGGAAATCTTATGCTGAAAAGTGGAAAAGGTATTGTGTTTGGACTCAGTCTAAAGGAAAGGACAAGAGCACTGCCATCTTTACCTCTAATCCTGGATTACCTAGCAGAACTACTCCACAGAGGCCTATCCTTCTCCTCCATTAAGATTCATGCCTCTGCCATTTCAGCTCATTACAATACTGAGCCACCTCTATTCTCTCACCCTCTCATCAAACAGTTCCTGAGAGGAGCAAACAACTTAAGGCCACCAAGGAGAGCACCCACACCTGCTTGGGACATTAACTTTGTACTGGAAAAGCTCATGCTTCCCCCTTTTGAACCGGCTGCTTCAGCAGGGTTAAAATTCCTCTCTTGGAAAACAGCTTTGCTTCTAGCCATCACTTCAGCTAGAAGAGTGTCTGAGTTACAAGCACTGATGTCTGTGGAACCCTTTATTATTTTCCATGCTGACAGGGTTTCCCTCAGGACTAACCCTTCCTTTATGCCTAAAGTGGTGTCCAGTGTGGCTGTCAACCAATCCATCCATTTGCCAACCTTCTTCCCTAATCCTCCAAATAAAGGGGAAAGGATCCTGCACTCTTTGGACGTGCACAGACAACTGAGGTTCTACCTTGATAGGACTAAGCCTTTCAAAAAATCTGACCAGCTGCTAGTCAGCTTTGCAACAGGAGCAGAGGGCAAGGCCATTTCAAAACATACTGTTTCCAAATGGATAATACACTGCATCCATTTCTGCTACAAACACCATGGAAAACCAACCCCTCAGGGGGTGAGAACACATTCTACTAGGGCCACATCTACCTCTACAGCATTTCTCAGGGGAGTCCTTACCAGGGACATACTGGAAGCTGCTACCTGGAACTTCTGTACACACTTTCACCAAGCATTACCATCTGCCTATATTTTCCAAATCCAGGGCAGGCTTTGCTACAGCAGTCTTGCAAGGCCTACTAGCCAGCCCTAACTCTTCTTGACTTCCTCCACCCTTCCTCAGCTTTGGGAATCTACCCAAGTTTGATGACTGCAACAGTGCAACACGAAGAACATAGTACAGTTGTGTACACTTACCATAAATGTAGATGGTCGAGTGTATTCACTGTTGCAGTCTTGGTTTCCCTCCCTCCAGCCCCCTGGTTTTCTCTGTCTCTTTCTCTCACCTCTCTATGGCTATTCCTACTGGTATTGGTATTTACTTTTTACTGGTGGTGTTTTCCCCACCATATACCAGTTCCCTATTTAGGGGCTCCTGACATTTGGGGCAAGAAAAACCAATGTAATGGAATTATCTGGCTGTTTTTATACCCCTGACGACTTGACATGATGGAAGAAGCGACAGCATCTGACGCAGAAATACTAAGTCTCTGGTATTGCTTTTTGGGCAGCCAGCATAATTAGATACAGCTAGGCCTTACCATGTCTAGGCAGTTCCAATTCTGTACCATAGCTCAGAAAAATCATTTCCCTAGTCACACCAGTCCACCCACTCGTCATCTCTGACAGTGGATCCTACAAGGAATCCTTAAGGTCCACCAACCCACCATTTCCCCAAGTACCTCTTTTCTTCCCCATCACCCCCCCCCCCCCCACACACACACACACACACACACACATTTCCTGTCTACTTGAGGAAGAATTATCTGGAGTCTACTCCAAATCTTCTAGATTTTGTTGCATGTTTGGAAGACATTCATATATTCTCCCATTGTTTGTGAATTGCTTATCCAGTCTGTCTTCCCAATCCATTCTAACCTCCTCTGATTGATTCTTACAGTTATCATGCAATATTTTATTTGCTCTACTGATCATTCCTTTTTTAATGGCAGCTTCTGTTCTAGATTCTACTAAAACTCTACCAGTGCTGGTCTTTCATTTAGGACCCTCCTGTTTCTTTCTTTTTGCCTATACTCTGATAGCATTCCTTGATAGGGAAGGCAGTCTCTAACCTGCAGTCTAAATAAATTCTTGGCCTTTTCCCATTCTATTACCTTTTTCCTCTCTAGTTATTTGCTCCCAATACCGTGATTCTTTAGCCAGTTTTCTCCAGTAAATTCCAGCCCCCTCTTGCCTGTTGTCTATATCCCTAATTGCATTCATCCCTATTGGCAAAATCACTTTTCTTCACTCCCAAGTTGGCTTAGTTCTTGCAACACTTTATGGATATAATAAATATTCTGGTTGATTATTATTCTCTTTAAAGGCCTGCATCCAAAATCCTAGTCACGTCTTGTTTCTTGAGCTTCATCCCTGTTTCATCATCATCCCTTTCCACTTTGAATTATAGTTTTCTGCTTGTGCTATGTTTAGGAGTCTTGACTGTGTAGCTGTGAAATACCGCTTCAAATTGGGTAATCCCAGTCTGCCCTGCTCTACTGGAAAAATCCGCTTATCCCACATGACTCTTGATGTCTTCCCTTCCCAGATAAAGTCCTTCAGCTCTTTATTAATTGCTATCCACAATTTCATTGCTGGTTGATAAAAATATGCCTGATCTGTGTACAAAACTAAAGGAATTAAAAACATTTTGACTGCTTGTATCTTGCTATCCATATCCATATAACAAAGCTTCCATTTTTCTCAGTTTTTGTATTATCTTTTGTTTAGTCTCTTCCCACATATCCTTAGCTGCCACACCAGAATCATTTTTAATCCATACTCTAAATACTTCATTTTATCATGTCCCCATAAATTTGGGTATTGCTGAACCAATTCGTGTGTGGGTACATAATTTACCGCAATTGCCTTTGTTTTAGCTTCTTTAATTTTGTATCCTGAAAAGATCTGCTCGTAACGATCCTTATGGGGAATCTGCCTCCTACTCTAACATTTTCCCCTCTTGGATGACATAAACTCTAGGTAGTGAGAAAAAATACAAGACCAAGAAAGTAAATTTAAAAAGAAACGGAACCCTAATGGGGCACTTGTCTGTTGTTGCTAAATATTCACACCAACAAAACATTTAAACCAACTGGCAGCAGTAGCATTGGGACTGGTGGCAAAACAAGTTCTGGGTAGTTGCATCCATATGACCCTTTTATGCCCTACTTTCTGTGCAGGGCGCATAAATGTGACATACAGTGCAAACAAGATCTTTTTCAAGCTTATCTCTACTGGCCAAGCAACAGGCTACCCAGAAAGGAACATCCCTTATGTACCGAATACAGTGATTTCGAAGGGCATCTAAGGTTTAGACGCTGTTGCTTCTTCTATTCTGATTAAGCATTTCCAAGAGGATGATTCTGTTTAGCAGTTAACCATGACTGTCCATGGAAGAACTGATGTTTAGCATTAGACCATTGTTACAGTACCCTAAGTTACTTGGGTTGTATCCTGCTCAAGGTGTAACCACCAGCTATCTTTCAAAACGTCATGGCACCTTCCACTCTCCCTAACTGCCAGGGGCTTAAGTAGAGTTGCATAAAGATTCTTTTTTTTTTTTTTTTTTGCCACCAATGTGAACTCCCTCTGCAGGCTTTGTGGAAAGGATCAACTAGTCATCCTTCAAGGCTGAGCAGATAATTACCACTCGGGGGAACACCTGTTTCTTAATTTTATGAGGTAAACTGTTTTCTCTGAAAAAAATGTATTGTAGGCTAAGAAAAGTGTTTTATGGAAATTCATGAACTGTAGGGAAGTTGTTCTCAGTATATGCTTATGTGACAAAACTGCAAAAACTGTTTTTCTCTCTCTAATTTTTACACTTCCATGTAGAGTTAGGTTGTTATGGATAGAATATTATGCTTTTGGGGACTGTCGTTTATTTTTTAAATACAATATTTCAGTGTCTCACTGTTTTATTAGATAAGTTCATTAGCCTGTAAAAGTCCCTTCCAAGAGCTTGCTACCTATGTGTATAGGGTCAAACACCCTGTCACTCACCCGCTCATCTAATAATTTCTTGAATACTGGTTTACTACCACTTTTCCTAATTTTTACAGGGAGAGCATTCTACTGAAACCCGACATGACAATAAAAGGACATTTTATAGCATGGAACGATCATTAACCCATGATTATTATTATTCCTGGTATCTATTTTAGGGAATTTAACTTCCGAAACCTGTATTCACTGCCAGTCTCTCATTGTGGACTGCTTTGTTAACAGGTGACTTTATTTTAATATATAATCTATTGTAAATACAGTGTGACCAATCTGTTGTCATAATCCAATTTCTTAACTTGTGTGATTTGTCTCTGTGTCTTTTCAAGCCAGTTGTTTTGCATGGTATTGTAAGAGCAGACTGCTTCACAATAATCTGTGCAGTCTAACCACTGCTAAATATAGTAGAAGTATAGAAGCAGCCCTGCTGTTAACAATGAGGCATAACATATCCTGTTTCACTTTATAGCAATTTCTAATGACTAAGTTGAGGTTGTCTTCAAACACAAGTCCTTTGTCAGCCATCACTCCATATCTCGTACAGTAGGCACACTATTCAGAATTGTGCTGTGAACAATATTAGAGGGGCCAAATAAACTTACTAACCCATATCTTGTTGCAGGAAGGAAAATAAAATATAAGTGTGGAGAACAAAATAGGGCCTGAAACAGACCGCAGAGGGGCACTGACTTTTACTATTTTTGGGTCTGATAAAACACTTCCTACTCTGACACTACCTGTTCTTCCTTGTAGCCACTCCTGTACCCAAATAATGATATGAGTTAGCATTTTTCGTATTCAAGATGGGATATTGTCAAGTACAGCCAAAGGCTTTAATGAGATCCAGGTAAATGAGATTGACAGATAAACTCTGATCTAAAGCTTCGCATACCAATTGATAAACACATTATCAGATTAGTAAAACAATGACCTTCCTTCCTTGAAACCATCTTGGTAAATGTCAAGTCTATTATAGTCTCTGTTATGTAACTGCACAGCATGCATTCAGAGCACTTCCCCAAGATGCATTTCAAGCCTACTAGTCTGTAATTCTCAGTAGATATTGAAGAACCCCCTCTTATGGATGAATATAATTATGACTTGCCTCCAAAGTAGTGGAATATAATCTTTAATCAAGGTATTCTGAAACAAATATAACTGACAAGGTTGCATAAACTCAGCCACCCTAGTTAGAAAATATCCATTTAAACTAATCAGGATTGGGGCAGTGTGTTGTTCAATAGTTTTTACAGTCTTTACTAACAGCGACCCTGTAGTAATAAGCATAAAGTCAGAGTCTGAGGTCAAATCCACAGTATGTTCAAATTTTCAATACGTTTTTTAAAATTCTGCCAATTGATCAGCAAATGTGTTTACTAGTGTATGCATGTCAGTTACTAGTGTCTCATCATATTCAGCTATTATATGTTTGTGTAGTCCTGTAACCTCTCAGGTGTTTAATAATACCTTCTTATTACTAGTTGTATGCTTCATTAAATGTTAATACCTAGCTCTCTTAATCCATAACAACTTTCCAAATCTCAATCTGGCCTTTTTTATATCTAATCTTGTTTGCCAGATTTGGCCCCTTTTTATTTCGCCCAGTAGTGGTTCTCCTTCCTTCCTGCCCTTCCTTTTTCTGATTTGTGTGCCCATCATGGAATTTCTTTCAACCCTCATATTAGTCACTATTGAAACATATTTAGACACTTACTGTGTAATAAGTTCATAGGTAAATATTAGGCTAGCTAACCTTGCAGGCCATTTTAAGCCTAACCAGTTTCCCTTTTTGTGCTGAATTAAACTATCCCATTTGGCTATAAATTGGCCTTGCCCATGACAGAATTGATAATTATATATTATCCCTAATGAGAATAACTAGGATCATACCATAGATAATTTAAGGGGACCCATGAAAGAGATGAAGCATTTAGGAGCTGCTTCTGTCCATTAGTAGTACAGGGGACAGTCCTGGAGAAAATGTTCTGTCTCCTATCCAGCGATCTGAGTTGCAGTTGAATATGATCAGGGATGAACTTTGTTTTATGTGGACGAGGAGTCTGTTTTACTATATGTATATCTCTGTGAGATATACCTGCCCCCTGCAACCCATTCTGTTGATGTTGTAGAAGAGGTTTAGATCCGTACACCAAGTATTACTGATGCCGTTTGACTTGCTGATGTGCAGTTATACCATTAGTGATGGGTCAGGGGGTGGTTTATATGCTAGGCACAGGTCACCTCTTAGCAGTCTGTAGGACACTGAGTATAGCGGCAAGGCTTTGAATCAGTCCATGTAGGATATGTGGTTTAGGCCATGTATCCTTTTAGTAAGGTATCTCTAGGCATTCCAGTTGTTGCATGTGTCTGGATAGATACATGCCAAAGGGGAACATTATATTCAGTGATTGGCCTAATGCAGGTGGAATAATGAGGGTCAATGACATTTCTAGATCTAGAAACAATCCCTTTGATTATAAGCTATACAATATAGAAGGACTTTCTTAGAGTAGATACATGTTGGTCTAAAGTTAGGTCACTGTTCACATCAGTTTCCAAATCCTGATCAACTAGGTCATCCCTTAGAGGTGTATTCAGATGACTCTCTGAAGAAAACAGTAATGCATTTTTGGGCATTTAGTTTCAATCCATGATTTTGGCACCAGTTATTTGAGATGAACATTCGTGCAGGATGGCTAAGTCATTTGGGGATTCAGTGATTGCTCCTAGCTTGCAGTCATCTGCAAACTTAGTCATCAGAGCTCTTTCTTATTTGTTTTTACTTCAAAAAAGCAGATGCCAAACAGGAGCAGTCCCAGTACAGAACCCTGGGGGATTCCACTGGTGATTGGCCTCTTTATGGAGGTTGTTGTCTCTTTCGGCTTTTCCCGGTTAGGGGTCGCCACAGCGGAACTCCAGTCCGCTAATGATTGGTAGTTGATTTTTACGTGCCGAGTTACCAGCCCTGACGCACAACCTTCAACGAAGGTACGCCCATTCACACACGTCTCCACACAGAAGACACTCTAGCTGAGAATCGAACCGGACAGCGTCTTACTGTGAGGCGACAACGCTAGGCCTCTTTATGGACGTACGTTTCCCTATTTTGATTATTTGCATCCTGTCTGTGAACAAAATGCCAATCCACAGAGTGGTATAAGGGTCTATTCCCAGTTTATTTAACTTTTCTACTATCCCTAAGAAGTGAATTGTGTCAAAAGCTTTGGCCAACTTGTGGTATGCACTATACATTGTTTTGCCTTCGTTCATTGCTTTGATGACCTTTTCAAAAAATCCACCAGGTTGGATAGGCATGACCTCCACTTAATGAATCCAGACTGAGCTATGTTTATAGTAGTCTTTGTTGACATCCCTCCTTGCACCTGATTTTGACATATCACCCATTCTGTTCCACAACTGCATCTCCCAGGCAATACATGTATAGTCTGACCCATCCAGTTCAGTTAACACCACATATTTATTATAACCATATATTCCTTCATCCACACTAAGTCAGAAATATTTTGTTTTCCTGTCATGGTTTTCACCAATTGAAGGTAGTCATAATGTTTACAAATTACAGCTAATTCACCCAAAAACTGTTTTTGCCAGTAGAAAAATCGTAATCCATTTCTGGAGCATTCAAACCACCCACTGTCACACCTTAACCAACAGAGATAAAGGAAGGCATTGTCTTAACAAATGTTGCCTTCTCCTCATTTTTCCAATATGTAGGGCTATAGAATACACTTGTTTTCAAATGGAAACTATCCATACTTATACCTATCACATTTTTATCTTGACCTTTATTTTTCTGTTAGGAGGTTTACTGACTGTTACAGGCTCCACTACCCTTCTTTCAGGCTTCTTTTTTGGTTGGACCATGGATCAGTCACTGGTCATCTTCAGGAGGCCCGACCTTAAGGCATATTCAAGATTCCCTGGGTAGGCACATTCTCATGATGTTGTTTTCTGTGGTGCTTAGCTCTTTCTTCTGCTTTTGCCCCCATGCCTGCCAACTATCAGGACTCCTCCAGCTCTGAAGGGACTGTAATCTAGACATCCCTAGGTCTTGCTTACGCCCTTGCAGGCATCCAGCAATTAAGAATGCCCCCTCCCCTCAGAGGATAGACAAACCTGTTCTCCCTATGCTAGCTCTAGCAGGTACTCATCCAGCTAACTTGGATTGTTTGGGTTGTAGTCATGGCTTTATCCTTGTATGCAACAGAGATGGTTAAGGACAGCTCTTTAACATGTTTCCTTCAGTTCTTCTGCACTTCATTTGCAAGGTTACTCACTCAATGTGACCCACCCCCCACTTCTTCCAACCATTGCCTGCTCCTCTGGTGACCTTCTCAGTGTATGCAGGAGATCTCCGCTTTAGTGCATTGGTTAATAGGGGAGGGTTCAGATCAGACTGAATGCAATTTTTTTTGTCAAGGCCTCCTATTAGCACATTCTAAGGGTATTTGTATCCCTGTTTTTAAATTGAGGGGCTATTTTCCCAAAGCTCTTCATTGCCCCAGAGAAGAAAGACTTCTGGAGACCATCTTTGATTTGTTCCTTAAAAGCAATTCCCCTGAAAAGTAAAACCATTCAAAAAGGTGTTACTTCATTTATTTCTGTCCATTATGATTAAAAAAAACATGTATGACAACCCTGGATTTGAAATGTTTCCAAATGGAGAAGTGGCACTTTTTTGTTTGTAGTTTCAATGTTCAGTTTAGCAACTGCCCCATCTGCATATCACAGGTGTCTTCCCCATGTCACAGCTGCACCCCTATTGACGGGGGTCCAAATGGACCGACAAGTCAACAAGCAAAGAGAGTAGTATTGCTGGAATTGAATTCATCTTCAATTCTTGGTGAGTACCTTCACAAGGTGGACCCTGTTTTTCACAAAATCTCAAGATGACACTGATGCATAGACTGCATTTTATATAGCAGTTATGGACAGAAGAAGGTTAAAAAATAAAAAAAAAGATGGCTGTGTTTAGAAGACCCAGGATAAAAAAGTTCCCAATCCTGGTGGGCACACTGGTGCCAGGGCTGGAAAAAAATGACAATATAGAATCCTCAAGACATGGAAACATTCCTACAATGAGGTTGGACCAAGCCCAGGGGAAGATGGTTCCTCTATTGTAGAAGGAAGTAGTAGTCAACAAAAATCACAAAAACTGATAGGCCAAAAAAGAGCCATAAAGACAATAGAGTGGACTGTTGAGGATAAGAAATAAATTACGTATTGTTACTATTATGCAAGAAGCCCAGAATTTCCATACAGAAGATGTACAGAAGGATTGAGAGAAACTAGAGGAAAGAAAAGTACTTCCACCAAGAAGAACTGTCAGAAGCTTCAAATAAGAATTTGTGTCCATTAATACAGATTTGTGAAAACATTATACAGACCAAGAAACCTTGGGAAGTGGAAAAAGAAGTGACTGAGGAAGTGCAAAAATATAAAGAACAAAATCTTAAAACTTTTGAGAGGTATAAAAAAAGAAATATGGACATGGGAAAGAGAGATCTGATATGGTGCAATGTTTATGCAAAAGAGAAAGCTAAATTAATCAGCACAAAAAGGCAGTCCCAAAACTATTCAAAAAATACAGGCAAAGGCATCCAGGTATGGAAAAATTCACAGTAAAAAATTAAGATCACAAAAAGGGAATGTAGAACGGAAGATTATAAAAGTAAAAGTTAAAAAATAAAAGATGAAGTTGTGATATACTAGCGAAGTGAAGGATTTTGTGCAGAAAGTATAACACAGGTTACATCACAGCATGATGGAACGAGTCCCCAAAGTAAGGAGAAACAGGAGGAGCAGGAGACATCTGAAGAAGAAATACGGACATGGAAAAGAAAGAGATATTTAGTATGGTGCAATATTTATACAAACGAGAAAGCAAAACTAATCCATACAAAAAGAACAGCACAAAAGAAATTTGAAGAGAAATACAGGCAAAGGCATCTAGACATTGAAAATTTTATAATACAAAAAAGAAAACAAAAAGGAAAAATAGAAAAGAGGATTAGTAAAGGAGAAATTAAAGAAATAGAAACTGAAGTTATGGATTACCTGCAAGTTGAGGGATTTAGTGTAGAAACATCTAACTCTGATAACATCACAGCAAGATAGAGCAGTGGATCCCTAAATTAAGGAGAAACCAGAGGAGTGGGAAATATCTGATCAGTTGCCATATGAAGATACTTTGAAGCCTTTCATAGGAAACCAGTACAAACATTTGGTTGGAGTTGCGCAGCAAGAGAAAGAACAGAAAACTGGCAACTATGATGCAGTCAATGTTGTGGAGTGATAGGCCAGTGAGCTCCCATGTGAAAGAGCAACAATGACACAGGATGATACTGAAGAGAATGTGGCACAGGAAAGGGAGAACAAAGAATGTGCCCTCAGTTTAGAATCAAATGATCTAAGAGAAGAGTTGCTTGATTTGATAAAAATGGACAGACATATTAATATCAATGAAAGAAATAGACTACAGAAAGTAAAAAAACAAAAACAAAAGTTGTATTGATTAGTTTTGCTTTCTCCTTTGCATAAAACAAATGAACACAGTAATTAGGACTGTCCATAGGGATTCATGGGATATAACCAAAGTAAATAGGATACATTACTGTGCAGCTAAATTAATAACAGATAGTCTTGCCACAAAAACACAGGGCACTAAGGGGAATGAAGGGGAGAAATGAAATGCTATCATGGAAGCATCGAATAGAAAAAACTATAAAGCAGTTAAGACAAGAAGTGTTACTGTTAGAGTACAGAAGAGGGAACAGATCAACAGAAGTACTCCAAAAGATAGACGTGATGAAAGCAATGTGCAGTGTCATAACCGATCAGGATCTGTTGTGTAGTATCATGACAGATCAGGATTTGTTGTGCACTATCGCAAATAATAAACTAAAAATATCAGCACAGGCAGAAAATTTTAGAAGATACGCAGATAAACCTAAAGGAAAAGTACGAAATAAGCAATTTATTGATGACCCAAAAAGTTTTATAGAAAATAGGGAAACAAGGCAAAAGGAATTGAAACACCAAAAAAGAAGAAATAAGATACATTTTGGAGAAGTATATATGAAGATCCTATAGAACATAACATAAAGATGCTAAATGGATAGAAGTAAAATGAAGAATAAGAAGTTCAAATGTATATGGTATGAAATGGAATGGAGTAACAGCCAGAGAGAGTAAATCAAAGTTGAGAAGCTCCTTATTGGAAACCCCAGGCCCAGATGCAGTACCTAAGTTCTAGTTAAAAAGTATTAACCTCTTTACATGAAGATTTAGCCATGAGTAAGATTTATTTGTATGTGCACCATGAGCAGACACCAGCCTGGTTAACAATAGCAAAACAGTACTCCTATTTAAGAGCGTACCTGCAAGCTATCCTAAAAACTATAGACCAATAACTTGCCATCCGACGATGTATAAACTGCACACTGGAATTGATGTTGACAGAACTTGGTCATTTAGAAGAAAACACAATAATGGCAATAGAACAAAAGGGTAATAAAAGTAAGCCATTTGGAACAAAGGATCATTTGTTATTAAATAGTCATAATGGAGAACTGTAAAAAGGGGAAGCATCCAAGTATGGCATGGATAGACTATAAAAAAGCATTTGACAGTATCCAACATTAATGGACAAGACTGCTTAAAAATGTATAAGATATACCCTACACTGATTGATTACATTACAGAGATCATGGAACAGTGGCAAAACGCTTCGCAGTTAAGCCATGACAAAGGACAAATTATTATTCCAGGGTTAAAAATTCAAAGGGGATATTTCAGAGTGACTCTCTGTCACCGCTGCTGTTTTGTCTTGCCCTTAACTCATTAAGTTGTCTATTTAACAGATTAGGTCATGGCTACAATTTGTCTCCCATGGCTGCCAGAAAACAACAGTGTAAAGGCATCTCATCTTCTTTTTGGAGATGATTTAAAACCATAGCTCATCAGATGAGGAACTGAAACACAACTGCAAGTGGGCAAAATGGTTTCAGATGATATAAGAATGTCATTAGGTCTTGATAAATGTGCAGAAGCAATCTTTAAAGCAGGAAAGCTGCAGCACCAAGAAAATATCAGTTTTGGGATAGGAATGTGATGTAAAAGAACTTGACCAAGAGGGAGTGTATAAATATTTGGGAATTGAAGGGTCGACAATAAAACATGAACAAATGCGAATAAAACTTAGTAAGGAATATTTTAGAAAACTTAAATTAATACTGAAAACAGTGTTGACTTCTAGGAACAAAGTCCAAGCTGTAAACCAATTTGCTCTTTCTGTCCTAACTTACAGTTTTGGAATGACTTACTGTCCCCAAAAGGTGTTGGATAGGTTGGACAGGAAAACAAGAAGAATTCTTCATGCTCTTCATAAGATTTATAAAAATCAGTGCATACCAAGATTATAGAAAATGGAAATCTGAGTCTAAACCAACAGTATTGGAAGTAGTGAATATAGTAACAGAGAGAGAAGAACTTGGAAGTGAGATGTTTAGAAAAGGGTAGGTGCAAATTACATAGAAAAATGGAATTGTGGGAATAATATGTGCATAATGTTTTGGAGGAGGAATTGAGGTTTAAGGGAATGAAGTAATTCAATGAGTTATGTAAAGTTTGAATGACAGTGACTGGTATAGTAGATAATATGTGATATATTATGTTTGCAGCCGAAAATGTCAGTATGGTTTGTTTTCATTTTTACAAATGTATGGTTGTATCATAAGTGTTAACTCAGTAAATATGTTTCTTGTTCAAAAAAAAAAAAAAAAACAAATAGATACAAAGTAGTGGGTAGATGCATCTTCTGCCCCTCTAGGTCAGAGAATTTTTTTTTTTTTTTTTTTTTTTTTTGGTAAAATAGGAATTGCCCTCTGCAGGTTAGGGGGATCAGCTTCTGGAGGAGGAGGAGGAGTTTGTGTCTTGGAATTCTTGTGCATGAGCTAAGGTATAGGAGACTGGGATTTTGACCATTAGAATAGAGCTGTGATGGCTATACTGCAGGCATTGTACTAAACTCGGATGTTGAATTGAGAACTAAGTAATTAGGATGAACTGTTCAGTTTACTGCTTAGCCACTGTCACCATCATTATATATCCATTACTTTTGGGTAGTATTTGAAAGGACTGGATCTTGAATACAAGTAACAGCAAAGAAGTTCCTTTGTAGAGTATTTGGACTTATGTACAGCTGCTCACTATCAGTGAGAATCTCTTGCTCTTCCATGCTAAGAAGAGTCATTTGAGATGTTTTGGGCAGGCCAATGATGTAGAACCTTTGTATTTTTCATTGTGTCTGAGAACACTTGGAGCTCTAGTAGGGTGAGCTGGAGAGTGTTAGGGGAGTCTTATTTTGCATACTCCATTTCCTACTACTGCAATCCTCATCAGGACAGATGGCATGTATACATTTTTCCTGACATCAGGAATATCCTTTCTGCTGTCATAACTGACCCAATTTTTCACTACAGCTGCTTCAGCCTCAGGGTAGAATGTGCATGTAGAATGCCTAACTGGTCAGGTATTTTGGTCCCCACTGTGTGCTGTTCTTAGTGTGGTGCTATTTAGTAAATGTCTACTTCCAAGAGTTGCTGCAGTCATATGAAGCACAAACAAACAGGGCAGCAGACGTTCGCATTGTCTTTGCAGGTTAGCCTTCTAGATGTATGGGACCTGGTGTTGTCCAGAGATTTTTGATTGCAAGCAGTTCATTTTACAGGCATAGGCAAGTGTAGATATACTCTTTCAAACAGTTTATAGATACATTCACAATGCTTTCAGAAATGACATTTGCATTGGGCTTCAAGAGAACGTTCAGTTACCCAACGTTTGTAAGGACTGCGGGAAGAAAACTGTTTTAGACATTGCCTTCAGTACCTGTGATCCTCATTGTGGCCTTTTGGCCCAGCCAGTCTTGGTTCTCTGTTTGCAAGGAAACGTTGAGCCAGTTATTTCAGCTTTCCTCTTATAGTAGTAAGTTTGTTTCAGCAGCAAGGTGTAATGCCAAGATTTTCATTAGAATCTCTGATTTCTGATAGATAACTGATGTCCTTCTATTCTCATGTTGCAGTGATGTTCATCGTGCATACAGCTGCAGTCATAACAGATGGGTTCTCCTGCCGTCAGGCGGGTCCTCAGTCGGCCGAATTCCAAAGTCTAGGTCCGTCGTCGCTTTCTTTCCTGACGTCAGAGCGACAGGGGTATATAAGACACAGCCGACGCCATTTTCTTCAGTCTTTTTTGCCGCGCGGTGCCCGAAGCAGAAGCAGTTCGCAAGTGCCGGTTGGCCAGCTCCTGACATTACGAAAATTTGGAAACCGAAGTCTTCCTTAAAGCTAAGTACCCCGTTGGGGAAACTTTTCTTGCCTCAGACCGATGTCAGACAAAGTTAACAATTGTATTTCTTGTGGGAAGCAAATACCGCATAAGGATTTCCATTCCCTCTGTATACCTTGTTTAGGCCCAGACTACGACGTCTCGGGCTGTCGCTTTTGCGATACTTTCAATAAATGCACTATTAAGCGTCGGGCAGAGTTTGCCCAGCACTTTTTTGGTAAAGCTTTTGATTATAAAATGTCGGAGACTCCGACTACCGTTTTGTCCAAAAACCGCAAGGACAAAGACCGACACGACGCCAAAACCGGCTACACGTGGTCCGGTTCTGAGCGAGGCGCCTACGCAGCCACTGACTACCGACGACACTTCTCTGGCGGTGTCTTCTGTAACCGAGACTGCAGGTGCCTCGGCCCATACCCTCACTACAGCTACCGAAGCCACTGTGAGTGTTGAGCCTCTTAATGTGGACAGGTCCACTTCCACCCATGGTGTCTTTAGACCCTCATCTTCCTTTTCCATAAAGGCCTTTACTAAGTCCAAATCAGCCATGCATCCCAAGAGGCCTGTTGCACAGGGCCCATCTCCAGGCCCCATGCCTAAAAAGCAGATGCTAAAAATGGCTGAGGATTTAATTACTCTTATCAGGGGTTCCCAACCCCCTCCGGAAAAGAGACCCAGAGTGGAGGAAGTTTTTCCCTCTTCTGACCAGGGCTCCATTATTTCAGAACATTCTGATGAAGAGGAACACTCGTACTCCCCTTTTGAAGATTCTGATGCAGAGCAGTCCATTCCTTCTGTATCTCCCCCAGAGGATTTTTCTTTCGGGGAAACCTTGCATACCTTGAGGGAACACTTCCATTGGGAAGGCCAAGACTTTTCAGATTCCAAGAAAAGGCTTAGGGAATTTCTTTTGCTACCTCAGCACAGACCTCTGGCGATACCTCCTGTCTTGGACATACATGATGATGTTTTCTCGGAGGCTTGCCATAATCCGGATTCCCTGCCTCCTGCCCCAGTCAAGCCTGATAAGTACTACAGAGTTCCTAACTCTCACCAATTTCTTTACAAAAGCCATAATGCTGACCCTGAAACCATTTCTCAAGGCCCCAAGGGAATGAAGGCCTCTACTGCTAAGAATCCACTACCTTCCGAAAGAGAGTCTAGATCCTTAGAAAGGTGGGGAAAAAAGGTATATACCTCGGCCACCCTAGCCATGAGGGCCTTAAATTGTAAGTTCCATATGCTTAAATATCAGCAGTTTCTGTTATCACAATTAAGGAATAAAATGTCACAACCTGAACAACCAGATTTGAAGGAGTTGCAGGATATGATGCATAGTGCAGAACAAGTGGGTAAACACACCTTACAATGTGGCTATGATGCTCTAGAGGCCTCAAGTAGAGCTGCTCTTACAGGATCAGTCATTCGTAGACATGCCTGGCTTAGGGAACAAACCTTGCCTGATCACGTTAAAGCTAAACTACTAGATGCTCCTTTACAAAAGGATGTGTTATTTGGTACTAATGCTGAGGAGATACTACGGAAAATGGAAGAAAAAGCTAAATCTATGCAAACTGTCAAAGCTTTTCTACAGGTACAACCACCACGTTTTAGCAGAAATTGGCCTTCAAAAAACTGGTCCTTTCCAGCCACGGACAAGCCCCAAAGAGGTAGATACAGACGCACAAGGGGCAGAGGACAATCTCAAGGATCATATAGAGGCAGACAATGGCAAACTCCAGCACCAAGAGGTGGCAAAGACAGTGCACAACAATACAGGAAACAAACCCAGTGACTTTCCCCTTTTCATGCCAAGCAAGTCTCAGCTGGCAGCACCCTTGGGAGGAAAGCTGGCATTATTTACAAAAAATTGGCATATTATCACAACAGACAAATGGATCCTGGACTTTATAAACAGAGGCTACAGATTTCATTTTCACACTCTTCCAAAAATGAGAGGCATGCCGAACCTGCCACACAATCAAAGGGCAGAGGCTCAAATACAAATTTCAAAGCTCATGGTCATGAAAGCTATTCAAGAGGTACCTACTTACGAACAAGGTCAAGGTTTTTATTCCAGACTATTCCTGGTACCAAGGAAGGGAACCGACCGGAGACCCATTTTGGACTTATCCATCCTAAACACATTTCTACTCGTACCAAAATTCAAGATGCTCACCTTACAGCAGCTTCTTCCTATGCTGGGCAAGGAGTCTTGGCTGGTAACATTGGACCTCAAGGAGGCATACCTGCATGTCCCAATCAGACAAAGCTGCAGAAGATACCTCAGTTTTCTTGCAGGTTCAATCCACTATAAATTCTCTGCATTGCCCTTTGGCTTATCTACTGCACCCAGAGTATTCACGAAATGCCTGGCATCAATAATTACCTACTGCAGACTTCAAGGGATACAAATTTACCCTTATTTGGTGATTGCCTGATCCAAGCGGACAGCAAACACATACTTCTGGAACATCTGGCTTATGTAACACGGTTATTGAATTCTCTGGGATACACAGTCAACAAAGAGAAATCCAGGCTAACGCCATCTCTGAAAATAACTTTCCTGGGTGCCAACTTGGACACAAACACCCAGATGGCCTATCTTATGCCAGAAAAACAGGGGCAACTAACTCAGTACTTCAAAATACTAGCAAATTGTACCAGGCTAACTGCAAGGAAAATCCTGCAGGCTCTGGGCTTCATGGCATCTTGCATTCTTCTAATCCCATGTGCAAAGTTGCATATGAGGAAACTTCAGTGGTACCTAAAAAACCTATGGTCTCAACACAGCCACAGTTTGGAAACAATAATACCACTAATCCCATGTTTGCAAAAGGAATTTCTATGGTGGGCCCAAGCATGCCAAACAAACACAGGTCTACCATTCTGCAAGCCTCAAGCAAATCAAGTAATCACAACAGACGCCTCAGACTACGCCTGGGGGGCACACATGACAGACAGGTGCATTCAGGGCAAATGGTCCCAAAAGGAAAAGCACCTTCACATCAATCAAAAGGAAATTCTAGCAGTGATAAATGCAATTACAGCTTTAAAGGACCTCCTGCATCCAGGGCAATTATTGACAAGAACAGACAACACCACAGTAATGTGGTACATAAACAAACAAGGAGGAACACATTCATACCCCCTGTGCAGGCTAGCCATGTCACTTTGGAACTTGGCTCTGGAATGGCAAATCGAACTTCAAGCACAGTACCTGCCAGGATTGGAAAACAAGCTGGCAGACAATCTAAGCAGAAATATGACAGACCCGCATGAATGGAAGTTGCATCCTCAAGTGTTTACAAAGATAATCCAAGCGTGGGGAAGGCCAGACATAGATCTCTTTGCCTCCCTCAGGAATCATCAATTGACAAAGTTCTAGTCAAGGACCTTCCATCCAAAGGCCCTGGAGAGTGGACGCCCTTTCTTTCAGTTGGGCAGCACGGACAGTTTACACCTTCCCACCTTTGCCTCTTCTGCCCAAGGTGCTCTTGAAAGCAAGAGCAGACAGACCGAAGATGATACTGATTGCTCCAGACTGGCCAAGACAACACTGGTACCCACTCCTGAGGAGCCTAACACATACACCTCCCTGGACCCTACCTCTAATGCCTCTTCTACTGACTCAGCACAGCTACAAAACTCATCACAGTCAGCTGAAAACACTCAATCTGGCTGCATGGAAAATTCCTTAACACCACAACAGACCCTACTCTCCAAAGAGGTGCAGGATGTCATTTTGGAGGCCAGAAGGCCATCTACTAGAAAGGCTTACTCCGCAAAATGGAAACAGTTTTGCGCTTGGAATGAGAAAAAAGGCCAGGATCCTAGAAAACTGAATTTGCCTCAGATATTACAGTATCTAGCTGAGCTGTTGAACAGTGGACTTTCATTTTCCTCCATCAAAATTCATGCCTCAGCCATTTCTGCAGAATACAACACTGATCCACCCTTATTCTCTCACCCACTCTTTAGACAGTTCCTCAGAGGGGCTAAGAATATAAGACCTCCAAGCAAACAACCAATACCAGCCTGGGATCTTAATTACATTCTAGAAAAATTAACATTGCCTCCCTTTGAACCAGCTGCCTCAACAGATTTGCAATATTTGTCCTGGAAAACAGCTTTCCTTCTGGCCATTACCTCAGCTCGTAGGGTTTCGGAACTACAAGCCCTCATGGCTGTGCATCCCTTTCTCATCTTCCATCAGGACAGGGTTTCCCTTCGAACCAACCCGTCATTTATGCCTAAGGTAGTATCCAGGGTAGCTTTAAATCAGGCCGTACACTTACCTACCTTTTACCCCAATCCTCAAAACAAAGGGGAAAGGCTGCTACATTCCTTAGACATCCATAGACAGCTATGTTACTATTTGGACAGAACAAAGCCTTTCAGGAAATCAGAACAACTCTTTGTGTCCTATGCTGTAGGAGCTCAAGGGAAGCCAATTTCCAAACAGACAATTTCGAAATGGATAGGCCACTGCATACGGTTTTGTTACTCCTTTCATGGTAAATCTGTACCTGCAGGCATCAGATCACACTCCACAAGGGACACAGCTACCTCTGCAGCCTTCCTCAGAGGAGTCCCTACCAAAGATATTTTGGAGGCAGCCACTTGGAGTTCTGTGCATACCTTCACTAAACACTACCACCTACCTTTGTACTCCAAAACTAGAGCAGGCTTTGCTACTGCTGTGTTGCAGGGCATTCTGGCTCCTCCCAGTTCCACCTAGTGCCTACCACCCTGTGCGTAGGTTTGGGATTCTACCCATCTGTTATGACTGCAGCTGTATGCACGATGAACATAGTACAGTTTTGCACCTACCATAAATGTAGATGTTCGAGTGCTAATACAGCTGCAGTCCAGGTTTCCCTCCCTCCTTCCCCTCTGGGTACTGACCTAGTGGCTAACTCCTCATCTTACAACTTGATTGGGTTATCCTTCTATGGTGTATTTGCTTGCAACTACTGGTTTTTGATTATATTGTAATGCATGATTATATATTATATATATATATATATATATATATATATATATATATTTTTTTTTATTTCATATATTTTGCCTTCCTTCTGGGGGCACCTGACATCTGGGGCAAGAAAGACTGAAGAAAATGGCATCGGCTGTGTCTTATATACCCCTGTCGCTCTGACATCAGGAAAGAAAGCAACGACAACCGACGCCGGACCTAGACTTTGGAATTCGGCCGACCGAGGACCCGCCTGACGGCAGGAGAACCCATCTGTTATGACTGCAGCTGTATTAGCACTCGAACATCTACATTTATGGTAGGTACAAAACTGTACTTTCCAAACTCTTGGGTTATCCTGTACTTGCGACCCGAACGTCCGGCCAGTATACAAAAGCTTGTAGTCACTGCTAGGTATGTGGCACGTCTGATGTAGAAGAGGGAGCGTCTGTCATAAAAGTGACATCTGCATGTGCCTTTCATCAGAACTTCTCTGCTGCCAGTCAAATGTCAGTGCTTCTTGCCGTCTTCACCATCAGATCTTCAAGTTTCTAAGATAAGTACCCCGTTGGGGCTGTTTCTGATTCCTTTTTTTATCACTGCATGTCTGTTTAGGTTACATGTCATCCAGGAAGGGAAAGTTCAGGTGGATCGTCAGATCCCCCATAATGATGCCCACAAACTCTGCTTTTTCTGTCTAGGGCCTACTCATGACCATCTTACTTGCACAGTCTGTCAGGCCTTTGTACCGAAGACACTCCACAGTCGTCTGCACACCTTGAGCATTTACTTAGAAAATCAGCATCTTAAACACTTAGCATTAAGGGTGGAAGGGTCGTCTTGTCAGTCCATAGACACACCCAAAAAAAAGGCCAAGGATTCCAGGCTTGAACTTGCTGCTTCCCATCCTCCACCTGATGTGCCTCCTGTGGCCAACATTCACTTGGAGGAATGTTCGGAGTCTGCTGAAACAAGTGCAGCAAGTATCCCTCAGGAGGCCGCAGAACCCAGGGCAGAAGGTACGTCCGGGGAGTGCTTACAGATGTCATCTGCCGATGACGAGGGCTGCCCAGACAGGCCTTTCTACTGCTTCCGAGCAAACAGAATCTAGGCCTCCCTCAGAGACTAGGCCTGCCTTAGGGCCTACGCCTTCACTGAAAAAGAAGCACAAAACAAAACATCTCTTCCCTCCTGCATCCTGATTGTCAGGCTTTTTCACAAAGCCTATTTAATGCCTTTATGGCCCTAAGGCCTACCATGCCTCCAGTGTTACCAGCTTTCTTGGATGCTTTTAATGCCGCCTCTGTTATTCCTGATTCACAACCACCTGCCCCTAGAAGGCATGACAGGTTTTACAAGGTCCCTGAAGGGGTGAAATTTTTGATAAAATGCCCTGCTGCTGACCCTGCCACTGTCTCAGTTTCAGCAGACAAGCCATCCAAACTATTTCCCTCTATCTCTGATGTTCATTGTGTTACCCTGCTGCAGTCATCGCACTTGGGTTATCCTGTCGTCAGGCGGTCCCGCAGTCGGCCGGAATTCCAAAGTCTTGGTCCGGCGTCGGTTGCTTACGCCTCTTCCCTGACGTCAGTGCGCCAGGGGTATATATAATGCAACCGGCGCCATTTTCTTCAGTCTTTCTTGCCGCACGGTGCCCGAAGCAGAAGCAGTTCGCAAGTGCCGGTCGGCCGACTCCTGAGATTTTCAAATTCGAATTTCAGACCGAAGTCTTCTATAAAGCTAAGTACCCCGTTGGGGAAACTTTTCTTGCCTCAGACCGATGTCAGAAAAAGTTAGCAATTGTATTTCTTGTGGGAAGCAAATACCTCATAAGGATTTTCATTCTTATTGCATACCTTGCCTAGGCCCAGACCACAACGTCACTTCTTGTCGGTTTTGTGCTAGGTTTAATAAGCGTACTATTAAAAGACGCTTTGATTTTGCACGCCACTACTTCGGTAGGAAATTTAACTACACCATGCCGTCGGAGCAACCGACTACCGGCGTGCACAAAAAACGCAGGGATAAGGACAGACAGCCCAGGCCTAAACCAGATTCCGAGGCCTCGGCAGATCCGGTCTCCGGTTCTCCGGTCCTCAGTGAGGCTCCGACGCAGCCCCTGACTACCGCAGATCTGGAACCCGAGACCGCTATGGAAATTTTGACGGAATGTACCAGGTTGACGCAGCCTTTTACTTCAGGCCTTTCCGACGACTTTGCTACAAAAGATGTCGGTGCTACAGAAATGCCATCGGTTTCTGAAGGCGTTTTCAGACCGACGACTCTCACCATTAAAACGTTTTCTAAGTCGAAGACTCCTTCTAAATCTAAAAGGACTGCACTTCAGTCTCATGTTCAAGGCCCAATGCCTAAGAAACAGATGCTCATAATGGCAGAATATTTGATTTCTTTAATCAGGGGTTCCCAGCCCCCTCCTGACAAAAGGCCTAGACAAGAGGAAGATTTTGCATCCTCTGAGCAAATGTCCATTTCTTCAGACTCCTCTGAGGACCAAGACTACTCCTTCTCTCCTTATGAAGATTCTGATGCTGAGGACTCTATTCCCTCAGCTTTTCCTCCTGAAGACTACTCCTTTGGGGAAACTTTACACACTATGAGGGAACATTTTCAATGGGAAGGTCAGGACTACTTTGATTCAAAGAAAAGGCTCAGAGAGTTTCTTTTACTCCCCCAACACAGACCACTTGCCATCCCACCAGTTTTGGACATTGTGGATGATGTCTGTTTAGAATCCAGTTTCAACCCAGACTCTCTACCTCCTGCTCCAGCTAAGCCTGACAGATACTACAGAGTGCCTGATTCCCACAAATTTCTTTACAAAAGCCCTGTAGCTGACCGAGAGACTATCTCCCAGGGTTCCAAGGGGGCTAAGGCTTCTATGGCTAAAAACCCAGTACCTTCTGCGAGGGATTCCAGAGCACTAGACAGGTGGGGGGAAAAAGGTTTACACCTCAGCCACACTAGCTATGAGGGCACTGAATTGTCAATTTCACATGCTTAAGTATCAGCAATTTCTAATCTCTCAGTTAAAGCAAAGAATAACCACTCTCCCTCAACAATCTGAATTGAAAGAAGTACAGGATCTGTTGCACGCCACTGAGCAGGTGGGCAAACATACCTTACAATGTGGGTTTGATTCTTTGGAGGCCTCCTGCAGAGCAGCTGTCACTGGGTCTGTTATACGTAGGCATGCTTGGTTAAAGGAACAAACTCTGCCTGATCATGTTAAAGCAAAACTACTAGATGCTCCCTTACAGCAGGATGTTCTTTTTGGAGTTAAAGCAGAAGAAGTTTTAAAAAAATGGAAGATAAGGCAAAATCTATGCAGACAGTCAAAGATTTCCTACAAGTACAACCCCCTCACTTCAGCAGAAACTGGCCAACAAAAAATTGGTCCTTTCCAGCCACTGACAGACCACAGAGGGGTAAATACAGACGCCCAAGGGGCAGAGGACAACCACAAGCCCAGTATAAACCTCGCCAATGGGGCACTACCACACAGAAGGGAGGAGAAGACAGGTCTCAATCCACCAGAAGGCAAACTCAATGACTTGCACCTCATCTGGCCAAGCAGTACTCTCTTGGCAGCCCCCTTGGGGGGGGGGGGACTCGCACTTTTTGCAGACAACTGGCACATTGTCACAAAGGACAAATGGGTCCTAGACATAATTTTACGAGGATACAGATTCCACTTTCACACCTTGCCAATGAAAAGAGGAATGCCAAACCTGCCACAAAATCAATGGGCAGAGGCACAAAAGCAAATTACAGCTCTCATGGACATGAGAGCCATTCAACTGGTACCTACTCGAGAGCAAGGCCAAGGATTTTACTCAAGACTCTTTCTAGTGCCCAGAAAGGACAATGTCTGGAGACCAATTCTGGACCTTTCAATTCTAAACACTTACTTACAAGTTCCCAAATTCAACATGCTAACACTTCAGCAGCTACTTCCCATGTTGGGCAAGGAAGCATGGCTAGTAACGTTGGACCTCAAGGAGGCATACCTGCATGTCCCTATCAGACAAAGTTGCAGAAGATACCTCCGTTTCATTGCAGTTTCAACCCATTACCAATTCTCTGCACTGCTCTTTGGCTTATCTACTGCGCCCCGAGTTTTCACAAAATGCCTGGCACCAGTAATTGCATACTGCAGACAAAGAGGAATTCTAATATATCCATACCTGGACGACTGCCTCATCCAAGCAAAAAGCAAAGACATTCTCTTACATCATCTGGCCTTTGTAAAACATCTACTAAACTGCCTGGGGTACACAGTAAACGAAAAGAAGTCAAAACTAGTACCCTCACAAAAAATGGCATTCCTGGGTGCCAACTTGAATACAACGGCCCAGAAGGCTTATCTTAGCCAGACAAGCAACTACAACTGACTCAATATTTCAAGACAATGGCAACAAAGACCCAATTAACTGCAAGAAAAATTCTGCAGGCTTTGGGCTTCATGGCATCTTGCGTACTAATAATACCATTTGCAAAGCTGCATATGAGGAAATTATAGTGGTACCTAAAAAGCGTATGGTCTCAACACAGCCACAGCTTGGACACGATATCTCTCATTCCCTGCCTACAACAGGAATTTCTATGGTGGTCACAGGCATGTCACCTCAACAAGGGTCAGCCTTTCACCTTGCTCCCAGCCAGGCAAACTATTACAACATTTGCTTCAGACTACGCCTGGGGGGCACACATGACAGGACAATGCATTCAAGGCCTATGGACTGCAGATCAAAGAAATCTGCACATAAATCAAAAAGAGATGCTAGCTGTACAGAAAGCTCTGACAGCCTTCAAGGATCTATTACATCCAGGACAACTTGCAATAAAGACGACAACACCACAGTAATGTGGTACATAAACAAACAAGGGGGTACACATTCCTATCCTCTATGCAGGCAAGCAATGATCTTATGGAACACAGCTCTGGCCTACCAAGTCCAGTTAGAAGCTCAATTCCTGCCAGGACAGAAGAACACATTGGCAGACGCCCTCAGCAGAAACATCAAAGATCCCCATGAGTGGAAACTAGATCCACAAATATTTACAATGATAACTCAAAAATGGGGCCTTCCAGACAGACCTGTTTGCCAGTCCTCAAAACTATCAACTGACAAAATTTTGTACAAGGACATTTCACCATCAAGCTTGGAAAGTGGACTCTCTCTCTTTCACTTGGAAAAACCTGACAGTATATGCCTTCCCTCCATTGCCTCTCCTCACAAAGGTTCTTTTGAAAGTCAAAAAGGAGAGACCACGACTGATTCTCATAGCCCCAGACTGGCCACGCCAGCACTGGTATCTGCTATTGAAAAATATGGCCCACAGCCCACCATGGATATTGCCTCAAATACCCCATTTGCTCACACAACAAAACAATCAGATTCTTCACAGCCAGCTCAAAACTTTAAATCTGGCTGCATGGCAAATCAACTAAACATCCAACCAGCTCCTCTTTCACAAGCAGTTCTGGATGTTATTCTGGAAGCCAGGAGGCCAAGCACCAGGAAGGCTTATTCGGACAAATGGAAAAGGTTTTGTGCCTGGAATCAAGCTAAAGGCCAAGACACAATTCAGCCTCACATGCCTCACATTCTACAGTATTTAGCTGAGATGTTGCACAAAGGACTTTCCTTTTCCTCAATTAAAATCCATGCTTCAGCTATTTCAGCTCACTACAACACGGATCCACCTTTTTTTTCACATCCTCTTCTAAGGCAGTTCCTCAGAGGGGCAAAAAACTTTAGACCACCCAGGAGAGCTCCTACACCAACATGGGACCTCAACTTTGTTCTGGAAAAACTAACGCTACCTCCCTTTGAACCAGCTTTCTCTGCAGATCTTCAGTTCCTATCATGGAAGACTGCCCTGCTCCTAGCAATAACTTCAGCTAGAAGCGTCTCAGAGCTACAGGCACTAATGGCAGTGGAACCTTTCCTCATTTTTCATCAAGACAGAGTTTCTGTATGAACTAATCCTTCCTTTATGCCTAAGGTGGTTTCCAGTGTAGGTTTAAATCAAACCATCCACTTACCCACCTTCTTCCCCAATCCACAGAACAAAGGTGAGAGACTCCTGCAGTCCTTGGACATTCACAGGCAGCTTCGTTACTACTTGGACAAAACTAAGGCTTTGAGAAAATCTGACCAGCTCTTTGTATCCTATGCTACAGCTTCTCAAGGGAAGACTATATCAAAGCAAACCATTTCTAAATGAATAGGTCATTGCATACGTTTCTGCTATACCCATCATGGGAAACCAGTTCCTGCTACCATTAGATCCCACTCTACCAGGGCAACAGCTACCTCTACAGCCTTTCTCAGGGGGGTTCCAACCAAGGAAATTTTAGAAGCTGCAACTTGGAGTTCAGTACACACCTTTACCAAACACTATCACTTACCTCTTTACTCTAAGTCCAGGGCGGGCTTCGCCACTGCAGTTCTGCAGGGCCTTATTGCCTCCACTAACCCTCTATGATACCTCCCCCCTACCTTAGCTTTGGGATTCAATCCAAGTGTGATGACTGCAGCAGGGTATCATGATGAACATAGTACAGTTTTGTACCTACCATAAATGTAGATGTTCGAGTGTTCACCCTGCTGTAGTCCAGGTTACCCTCCCTCCATTCCCTCTGTTCTACTGGCTAAATCTCTTCTATGCCTTACTGATGTATTTGCTTATAGCTGAAGGGATTTTGTGTTTGTGCAGTGGTTACTCCATTTGGTACTAATTCGACCACCTTTTTGGGGGCACCTGACATCTGGAGCAAGAAAAACTGAAGAAAATGGTGTCGGTTGCATTATATATACCCCTGGTGCACTGACGTCAGGGAAGAGGCAACAGCAACTGATGCCGGACCAAGACTTTGGAATTCCGGCCGACTGCGGGACCGCATGACGACAGGATAACCCAAGTGTGATGACTGCAGCAGGGTGAACACTCGAACATCTACATTTATGGTAGGTACAAAACTGTACTTTGAGGACACTAAGGCCTTGGAGCACCTTGGTAAGAAGGTATATACTAATGTACCCTGGCCTTTAGGACAGTAAATTACCAGATGCATATGTCCAAATATCCCTTGGCTCTTTTGACCCAGGTCACCAAGCTTTTAGCTTACCTTCCTGACTCAACTTCTAAGGCTGAAATTTCCAGTCTTTTTTCCGTCTTCACAAGTTACCAGACATTCAGTTAGATGTAGCTATGATGCTGCAGAAGCCTCTGCCAGATCTGCAGCTTCAGCTTCAGTCCTTAGAAGATACTCATGGTTAATGCTACAACCCTTACTCGATGATATCAGGGCCAAATTACTGGATGCACCCCTGGATAACTCTGCCCTTTTTGGGTCTAAAGTGGCTGAGCTATTTAAGGCCATTCAGCTAAAAGGGAAGAAACTGCATAATACACCTAATAAAACACCTGTTCTCCCCTGTACCCAAATTTCACAGGAACTAGCCCTCAAAGACCCAGTTCATTAGAAAGCACTCTGCCCCAGCTTCCCATGGTAGGGCAAGAAAAGGAACTAGGAAACAGCAGACTCCTTCTAAGCCTGCTCAAACTCCGGCCCAGAAACCTCCCTTTCAGGACAGGGCAGGTAGCCTGTGACTACCTGCACTCACTGCCTCCCCCAGACTCCATTACCCTGTCTCTAAGGCTGCCTCACTGCCTTTTGCTTTGGCAAAACATTACCTCAGACAAGTGGGTCCTTTCCATCATAGAAAAGGGTTATTTTATGACCTGGATCATTTCCCCTTCTCCCAGATGGATTCCCCAGCCACCCAAAGATCAACTCCCCTTTTTCAGCCAGTCATAGACAGCTTCCTTTCACAAGGAGCCATGCAACCGGTTCCTCTGGCAGAAAAAGGAAAGGGATTCTCTTCAAGACTCTGCTGAGTTCCCAGGAAGGATGGACCTTGGAGACCTGTCATGGATCTCTCCTATCTCAGTCTCTTCTTACAGGTGCCCACCTTTCTTATGCTTACTCTTCAAACCCTTTTTTGTTTACTGGTACCTCAGGGATTTCTAGCCACCTTGGACATAAAGGATGTCTACCTTCACATCCCTATAAGGTCCAACTACAGGAAATATTTGCACTTTGCTGTTGGTTTCTCAAATTTTCAGTTCTCTGCCTTGCCCTTTAGACTTTCTACTGCTCCAAGGGTCTTCACCAAATGTCTGGCTCCAGGGGTTGCTTATTGCAGGGCCCAAGGGATTCAAATTTTTCCATACCTGGACGACCTCCTGATTCAGGCAGAATGCTCCAGATCTGTACAGAACCAACTTCACTAAGTCATCTCAGTCCTGCAGGCACTGGGATTCAACATAAACTTCCCCAAGTCCAACCTGAATCCTCCCCTGGACCAAATTTTCCTAGGCTGCAGGAGAAGGACAGATGTCATGAGGGCATTCCTTCCATCCCAAAAACTGGAAACCCTGGGGCAATATCTAGCCTCTGTTTTCAAAGCCACTGCTTTGATGGTCAGACAATATCTCAGACTACTGGGTCATATGGCTTCCACTATACCCATGCTGCCTCTGGCAAGACTCCACATGAGAAAACTAGAATACTACCTGAAATCCACATGGACCCAATGCTCACATCTCTTGGACTTCGGCATCTCCTTCCTTCCTTGCTTAAGGAAGGAGATTCTGTGGTGGTTGAACCAAGTTACACTCAACCCAGGAAATGTACACAGATGCCTCAGATCTGGGCTGGGGAGCTACTTTGGGCAGCCTGAAAGTGCAGAGTACCTGGTCACACACCTTCAGGTGGGAACACATCGACATCCGGGAAATGAGAGCTATCCTATTTGCCCTGACAGCCTTCCTTCATGCCCTAAAAGAAGGCCCCCTAAAATTATTCATAGACAACGCTATAGTTACATGGTATGTGAACAAACAGGGTGGAACCAAATTTTGTTTGCTTTGCAGACATGCTCTCCAAGCCTGGGAACTGGCAGCCCAACACAGAGTCTCCCTTCAGGCAGTTTATATCCCTTCAGCTCAGAACATTCAGGCGGACACCTTGAGCAGTTCCATGTCAAATCCCACGAATGGATGCTTCACAGGAA
Source organism: Protopterus annectens (assembly GCF_019279795.1). Taxonomy (NCBI): domain Eukaryota; kingdom Metazoa; phylum Chordata; order Ceratodontiformes; family Protopteridae; genus Protopterus; species Protopterus annectens. The sequence goes on from NC_056749.1 coordinate 389,901,470, forward strand.
TGTGTTTCTGGACATTGACCACAGGTGGGGTACACTACAGGAGATCTGTTTGCCTCCCCTCTGAACAGACAACTACCACTTTTTTGCACCAGGCTACCCAGTCCCTTAGTAAGGGCAACAGATGCCTTTTCAGTCTCATGGAAGGGGAATGTTTCTATATACATTCCCCCTTCCCATTACTTAAAACAATTCTTGCTGAAGATCCAGCAGGACAAACCAACAATTTTGCTCGTGACTCCCTTTTGGCCAAGAAAGCATTGGTTCCCCCTCCTTCTGCATTTAGCCAGGGGCAGTCATCATAAGTTACCTCACGAAGTGGACCTTCTCAAACAGGAGAAGGGATCGCTAATCCATCCTCATCTGGAATCTCTGACTCTAACCCTGTGGGTGATAGAATTTTGATCCCTTCTAGACACGTTTACAGTGATGACATTCTAACAATCTTGCAGGAGGCTGGGAAACCTAACACTAGGAGATCTTATTTGTCTAAATGGAAGAGATTCTCCTGTGGTGCCTGCAAAGACAGCTAGACCCATTCTAAAGCGAGATCCCTTTAGTGCTGTCCTATCTGTGTGAACTCTTGCAAGCAGGGTTGCAATATTCCTCTGTTAAAGCACACATTGCTGCTATTTTGGCCTGTCTGTCTCTTCTTCCCCCTCTAGTTTCCTGTCTCCCTCCAAAGTTATTCCTTAAGGGAGTACTATACCTCAGGCCCCCCAGGAGGCTGGTTCCACCTCCATGGGATCTGAATTATGTTTTAGAGAAACTCACTGTTGCCCCATTTTACCAGCATCTAATGCATCTCTGAAATGTTGTACCTGTAAAACTACTCCTTGTGGCCCTGACGTCAGCCAGAAGAGTGTCAGAGCTCCAGGCCCTCATGGCTTCTCCTCCCTTTCTCATCTTCCACAAGGATAGAGTGACCCTGAAGACCAACCTCTCCTTTATGCCCAAGGTGGTCAGTAAACTATCCTTGAATCAGGCTATCCACCTGCCCACCTTTTTCCCTCACCTCCAAAATGAGAGTGAGAGAGTCTTGCATTCCCCTTCATGTTCACAGACAGTTAAGATTTTACCTTGATAAGATTAAGGCCATTAGGAAATCAGAGCAACTATTTCTGTCTTCACACCGGAGCTGTGGGAAAGGTGGTGACAAAACAGACCATTTCTGCTTGGATTTCCAAGGCTATTTCCTTTTGCTATATATTCCATGGGAAGCAATTCAATTCTAAAATTAAGGCCCACTCCACTTAGCCATGGCTTCATCAGGGGCCTTCTTCAAAGGACTTGACACTGCATCCATTCTAGAGGCAGCTACATGGACATTTGTCCATACCTTCACTAAACATTACAGGTTGGATCACATCTCCAGATCCAGAGCAGGGTTTGCTAGGGCAATCCTTCATGGCTTCATGGAGAACAGTTTCATACCACCACCCCCTTCTTGCCTGTGAGCTTTGGCACTCACCCAAGAGTTTGGAATACTGCAACACGAGAATAGAAGCACATAGAATATTTGTGTAAAATCTTAGTATAACCGTAGATGTCCTTCTCTTCCATGTTGCAGTATTCATTCCCTCCCTCCTTATCCCCTTCTTTCCATCTAAACTGTTTCTTCTTGGATGACACAAGACGTGTACAGCTGTCCTGAGACTGGGGTCCGACTGGGGCGTTCAGTTCTAAGGAAAGGTATGTGCAGACGTCACTTTTATGACCCACGCTCCCTAGACCGTCAGATGTCCCACGTACCTAGCAGCGACTACAAGCTTTTGTATACTGGCAGGACTTCGGGTAGCAAGCAGATGATAACCCAAGAGTTTGGAATACTGCAGCATAGAAGAGAAGGACATCTATGGTTATGTTAAGATTTGACACAACTATTCTTTCTGGCCAGTAATGACAGATGCCTTCCAGAAACCTTGGAGAACTCTTTGTGGGAAATCCTTTTTCTCAAAATGGAAGAGACCGCCATTGTTGCGATGCATGTAGCACAATACTGCTTGCACAGATGTCTTATGTCTAAGGCTATATTCCCATTTCCTTTTAGGAATCTGACTTCTTAAGTATGACTCGTTATTCTCACCTCATCAACCTTTCCTTCTTGGTAATCCCTCCATAACATCCCAGTAATCAGTAAAGATATCAAAGTATTTGAAACCTCCTAAGAAACTTTTGATTCTGAAATACCTGATTTTTTTGTCCTACTTTCCTTTTATGAGTCAGTGTGTTGTATCTTGAGTGATAATAATTGATAGTGGGCAAAGGCCATCTTCAAGGATGTCAGAACTTCAAGCTTTGTGTTCAAAACCGATGTATATTATAATTCTTTCAGTTATCCCTTCTGTAATCCATAGAGGCATGTTAGATATTGCCTTAAACCAAAGGTTCTACTTTCCTAGTCTTGTTCAGATTTGCAGGATGCAGGGGAACAGATTCTTCATATGCTAGATGCTAGAAGGCTTTTCACTACGTATGTTATATTTTGGAGTTTTTCTTCTGGGCCTCTGCTGAAAATGGGCTGCTGCCCAGTCAGATTTTGTCAGTAATCAAATTTCAATAAATAAGTAAATAAATTACCAAGTCCATAGATTTTAGAAAGTGGAACCTGCATTTGTTTCCTTTCCAGTATGGAATTTAGCTGTCCTAGTGGCTAAAAAAGTTTTTCCATCTAGTTTACTGTGTAATTAAGGATTAAGTTATGTACTCACCATAACGTTCCATCTGAGTAGGTATCTTCATTTGTCAGCAACCTTTGGGATACGGATCTGATCTCGGATCCGAGCCGGCAACTTCTAACATAGCATAGATCCGAGCTCCTAGCTCCTCCCCTTACCCATAATCCCCTGCCTACCCTGACTGACCTCAGATCAAGTTTGCCCCATAGCACAGCTGATAAAAGCGTCCCAAAGGGAACAGATGCTAATAACCACAAGAACGATCATTTTGGTCATGGGGAAGGAGGGGGGGATGGTTGCAGACAAGAAGATATCTACTCAGATGGAACGTTATGGTGAGTACATAATTTCTTAATCTGAAGTAGGGACTTCATTTGTCAGCAACCTTTGGGACAGAGTCCCCAGCTACCTAAATCTTGGGTGGCCTTCATGGAAGGATATTCCGGAGCACCGCAGAGCCAAAGGACGCCCTAACTCGGGAGACAACTTCTATTTTATAGTGGCTGATAAAGGTGTGAGATGAAGCCCAAGTGGCTGCGGAACAAATGTCATCCAGTGGAACCCTAGCTTGAAAGGCCGCCGATGTTGCAACGGCCCTAGTAGAATGAGCATGGACTCCTTAAGGTGCAGGCCTTCCCGAGCTCTGATATGCTAAGAGAATACAGCTCGAGATCCATCAAGAGAGAGAAACTTTAGAAACTGGCTTTCCGAAATTACTTTTGGCAGAGGAGATAAACAACTGATCGGATTGCCTATGATCAGCAGTTCTATGAATATAAAAACGTAGTTGTCTGTGTACGTCTAAGGAATGCAACTTGTACTCTCCTTTGTTTTGAAAGTTGGGGAAAAACACTGGAAGATTGATAGATTGATTGATGCTCGCTTCTGAAGATACCTTAGGTAGGAAGGACAGATTGATCCTGAGGTAAACCCTATCCGGGTGAAAGACCAAATATGGTGGTTTGACACAAAGAGCTTGCAATTCCGATACTCTTTTGGCTGAAGTTATGGCCACCAAAAAGGCTGTCTTCCAAGAGAGAAATTTGAGATCAACCGTGGCCGCCGGTTCGAAAGGGGGAGCAGTAAAGGCCTGTAAGACTAAGGATAAATCCCATGGAGGTACCACCTCTTTGACTGGAGGCCTAAGGAGGAAGGTCATGCACAGTTTGGAAGTGATAAGAGGGCCAGACTCTTGCCCCACATGATAGTATGAGATTGCTGCAAGTTGTACCTTGACTGTGGAAGAACTAGCCCCCTGGTGAAAGAGAGAGGTTAGAAAATCTAGAACCGACACTATTGGGGCTGTAAAAGGGTCTAAACGATGGTGTTCTGCCCAAATGGTGAAGCGTTTCCACTTACTCTGATAGACCCTCCTGTTGGAAGGCTTGTGAGCTGCTACAAGTATGGCTTTGACAGGTGATGAGATACCGGGAGTCCTTATGAGGAGTGGAACTGGAGCAACCAAGCCGTCAGCTTGAGGTTGACCAGGTTCGGAGTTGGAAGATCGAGAGGGTGAGAAATGAGATCCGGGAGGGGATCCAGAATCCATGGTGGATACACTAGGTGAGACCATAGGTAAGGGAACCACGTCTGATGAGGCCAGAATGGGGCAATCAGGATCATCTTGCTCCCCAACTGCCTGGCTTTCTGCAATAATTTCAACATCAGGGGAAGAGGAGGCTAAGCATAAAGCAGACCGGGAGGCCAAGCATGAACTAGAGAGTCTCTCGGGGACTCCCCCGGAGGGGGGATCAGAGCGAAGTAATCATTGCATTTGATGTTTGAAGGAGAGGCAAAAAGATCGCAACATGGTTGCCCCCATTGGGCAAATACTTGCTCTGCAACTCGAGGGTTGAGAGACCATTTGTAAGGAGTCAGGATAGTATGACTGAGCCTCTCCCCTAGAATGTTGGACCGTCCCGGAATGTGCGTTGCTATGAGAAAGCAGTTGGTGGAAATTGCCCATTCCCACACTCTCATGGCCTCGCGGCAAAGGGGGTAAGACCTGGTTCCCCTCTGTTTGTTGATGTACCAGACGACTGACATGTTGTCTGTCTGTACTGCGATCGTCCCTACCGGAAGAGAGCTGTGTAGTGCCTGCAACGTCAAAAGCACCGCCCTCATCTCTAGGACGTTGATATGCAAAGAGGTCTCTACATCGCTCCACGTGCTTTGGACTGTCCTGCCTGAAAAATGCCCCCCCCCCCACCACCACCACAGGCGAGAAGCATCCGTGGTCACTGTGTCAACTGGTGGTGGTAGTGAGAAGGGACGCCCCGTGTGGAGATTGGGGGACTGGAGCCACCACACGAGCGACCTTCTGCAAACCTTGCTTAAGGAAATGCGATGAGACAGGGGGTTGCGAGACTGGGACCATTGTACCTGGAGGGTCCACTGCAGGACCCTCATGTTCAACCGGGCCAATGGCAGCAGAGGGATTGCAGCCGCCATAGATCCTAAAGCCCTCAGGACCAATTCCATCAGGTTCCGAAGCCGATCTGGAGTCAAGAACGCAAGCATCTGTCTGGAATCCAGTCTCGCCCCTATAAAATCCAAACCTGTGTAGGGGTCAGAGAGGATTTGGTCATGTTGATGGTTAATCCTAATAGTGGTGCCAGACTGAGGAAATAATCCCTGCATGAACAAAGTAGATGCCTTGTTGGGGCTGTAAGGAGCCAGTCGTCCAGGTATGGAATGACCTGAATTCCCTGGAGTCTCAGGTGGGCCGCTCTTATTGCTAGGACTTTGGTGAACACCCTGGGGGCTGAGGTGAGGCTGAAGGGGAGGGCCCTGAATTGAAAGTGACTGGCTCCCAGCCGGAAGCGGAGAAACCTCCTGGAACGCCTGTCTACTAGAATGTGATAGTACGCATCCTTGAGGTCTATGGAGCACATCCAGTCGTCCTCCCGCAATAAGGGGAGGACGGATTGCAATGTGGCCATTCGGAACTTTTCTTTGGGTACAGCCAGGTTTAGGAGAGATAGGTCGAGGATGGACCTCAAGTCTCCCGTCTTTTTTGACACTAGAAAGAACCTGGAGTAAAACCCTGATCCGATCTGATCTGGGGGGACGGGCTGGATGGCTCTTTTTTGCAGAAGCTGCTGAATTTCTGCAGCAGCCGCCTCCCTCTGACTGGGTGGTATGTCGGGGAGGCCTCTGATTCTGGGGGTTACAATAAAGGGAATTTGGTAACCTCTGGATATAATACAAAGCACCCAGCGATCCATTGTTATGGACTCCCACATTGCTAGGTGCCTTGAAAAACACCCCCCCCCCGACTGCCTCCAGAGTGGAGCAGCCGGGTAACCCCTCAGGGGTTCTGCGTGGGCCTCTCAGAGAACGGTTCTCTGGACCCAAAATTCCTGGGACCCCCTCTGCCTCTGGGGCGGCGTCCTCCCTGACCTCCTCTACCACGAGAGGACTGGTTGTCCTAAGCAGACTGGGATTGATGCGATTTTCGGAACCACATCTTCTTCTGACCCTTTTGGTTCTTGGAAAAGGACCTCTGGGGTGCAGAGAAGCGGACTCCGATGGCAGACAAAGTCTTCCCGTCTTTCTCGCTCTGGACAAGAGTGTCGCAAACGGTTTTGCCGCGCAGTGCAGAACCATCAAAAGGGGCATTCGCGAATGACACCTTAAAGGGTTCCGAAAAGTCACAGTGACGGAGCCATGCCTGTCTCCTCATGACAAGCCCTACTCCGCCTACTCTAGCGGCTCCCTCTGTAGCATGAGACAACAGCCGCATAGAGGTGTTAGAAATAGAGCAGAGGGTGGCCATTCGGGAGGAGTACAGATCCTTGTCTCCCTCCGACATGGACCCTGGGGGGGGAAGCAGCGTATTCCTTAATTAGATCCCGCTGCATCCGAATAACGTGTGCCATGTAGTTCAAGGCCCTCATAGAGAAGGTCGCTGAACTGAAGGCCCGCTTCCTCAGACGGTCCATTGCGTGACACTCCTTGCTTGGAGGATGAACCGTGGGGCTCTCCTGAGCCAACTCTTTCTTGGTGGCTGCAGCCACGAACATGGCATCCACAGGGGGACCTCTGCTCCAGTGTGATCTCCCTGCAGGGGGGCTCAAAATTTTGTCCGGGCACTTGGGGATTGGCTCTACGGTGTCTGGTTCCTTCCAAGCCCTAGTGGATATGAGATCCACCAAGGGGTCAGGTGGAGGGGACACCCAAGAGGTAGATGGTCCTGCCAAACACCTCAAGGAATACAGACTCATCCGAGGAAGCCTTGGGGGCAGACCACCCGCCCCTGATATTGAGCATTTCCATGATGTCTCCGAAGGAGACATCCTCGGGGGGTGACCTAGGGGAGCCTTCCCCTTCATCTAAGTCCGTATCTTCGGTGAGACTCTCAGGGGAGTCTGTGTGCCTCCTCTTTCACTTTGCCTTGTGAGGAATCTCCTCGGGGGGGGGGCTGTCCGAGGAGTCCTCACGGATTGTGTCTTGTTCCACTGGAACTCCTAGAGGCGCTGAGACAGGCTGCCCCGATGGCCGGATGAGGGGAGCCAGGACCAGATGAGAAGGAGTGCGGGAGGGAGCCAAAGCCAGGACCGGAGGCTTGGAAGCACTCGACAATGCCCTCTCCACCGCAGCAAAAGCCGAGGGGGAGCCGCTGTTAGACGGATCCGAGACCCGACTCCCACTCTGATCCGAAGCGGGGATGGGACCCGGAACTGAGAAAGTCGGATCCGAGGGACCAGTGTGCTCCGACCGGGACGGAGCCGAAAGCACACCGAATCCCTCGGATCCGAAGCTCGGCCCACAGCTCCGAGAGGTCAGATCCGATAAACTCGAGGGAGCCGTCGGAGCTGACGTGCCCAGCACGGTCGGCTCCGACCCACCCCCGGATCCAACGTGGCTCTGCTCTGAGCGCTCTGACCCCGGAATGCGGGTCGGAGAAGGAGCAATAGGGGCGAAAAAAGGGGTCGAGCTCCCCCCCAGAGGGGGGGGAGGCAAGAGCACTCCCATCTGCATCTGGGCCTGGATGAATCTCCTCATCATCCGGTCCATGTCCGCATCTGACATGCTAAATGTGGACCTCGAAGAGGCCACCGAAGCAGACCTGGTGTGCTGCCTTGATGACCTCGACGGGGACCGGGTCACCTCCTCCTCGGGCCCCAGGGAGAAACAAGGGGATCGGATCTGAGGAGGAGGAGACAGAGAAGACCTGGACGGAGAAGCCCTCTTGGCAGGCGGGGCCGATGAAGAGTCCTCGGCCCGCCGCTTAAGGTGCTTCTCCCTCAGCTTCTCTTTCCTGGACTCCCTATCCTCCGAAGCCGAAGCGGGAGGTTGAGTCCCGGTCGGAGGAAGGGAGGCAGGAGTGACCCCTACCGGGGGGGTAGCATTCACCGGGGGGGTAGCATTCACCGAAGTACCGGAGGCTGAAGCAGAGTCTGGGGGTAAAAGACCCACCAGAACCAGCTTCGACCTCCGATCCTTAAGTGCCCTGGGGTTGAACGCCGTGCAAATCGCGCAACCCAAAGAGAGGTGTTCAACCCCAAGGCACCTAACGCACCGAGTGTGGCCATCAGCCGGTGAAAGCTTGTGACCACACTCGGTGCATTTCGAAAAAATGGCTTTAGGGGCCTCCGACATATTTAAAGTAAAGCACACTCACTAGGCCCCTACACTCAAGTCACACACACACGCTACGACCAGCAGGGGGAGGGAGGAAAAAATTTTATTAAAATTTAAGCTGAAAAAGCTAAAAATAATAAGTTTTAGCATTAAGGGTAAACCTACTACGCACACACAATCACTCACTCAGAAAGGAAGAAAGAAAACTTTTTTCTCACAAAAAACGCCAAGAGCTCTGGAATCTAGCTGTTGCCTGAAGAGCGGCAAACTAGATCTGAGGTCAGTCAGGGTAGGCAGGGGATTATGGGTAAGGGGAGGAGCTCGGATCTATGCTATGTTAGAAGTTGCCGGCTCGGATCCGAGATCGGATCCGTATCCCAAAGGTTGCTGACAAATGAAGTCCCTACTTCTACTTCAGATCTGATGTTATCTAGTCACCATTCCTCACTCTTAGGGTCTTGGATCTGATATTGGATCCAAGTCGGCAGACACAGACAACAGTTTATCTCAAGCTCCTCCCCTCCCATAATGCTCTACTGCCCTCCAATCCCTCAGATCTCGCTTGCTGCTTCAGTAAGACAGATGCAGACTGCTCAGCTCCTCATATGTTGTAAGTGCATCTTTGGGATAATTTTTTGTTATTGGGTTATTCCGTTTTCTATCATTTGTGATAGTTATCCTACCCTATATATCCCCTCCCGGTTGGTTATTTGATCTTTTCTTTGGCTCCCTTTTCCCGGGTTTGTTGTCTTGTTCTTGTGTACTGTGTTGGCCTAGTTAGAGCGGTTGATTTAAGTAGTAGTGCGTGGTTGGTAAGTGTTTCGGATGGTCTTGTGTGTTTCTGAACTTTTGCTTGGCTTGAACTTCGATAAACGTTTTCCCCTAGGTTTGGTTATGTCAGATAAACCCTTGGGTTTTAAAAAGTGATCCTCGTGTGGTCGGAAAATGCCTATTTCTGACTAACACAAGGAGTGTCTGTGTCGGTGGTGACCACCTTGAGGTAGAGTGCGGCATTTATGCTGCCTTCAATCCTCGAGCCTTGGTCAACTGTCACAACAAATTGCTTATCAAAGGTTTAGTCAAAGGAGGCCCCTTGGTCACTGGCTCCCCTGCCGAGGTGGGCTCCTCAGGGGCTAGAAAGAGGATTCCTGTGGAGGAAGCCCCTTCCAAATGTCCCAGGCTGTCGGATCCTAAGTCCTCAGATCCGTCTCCAGCCAGGGCAGTTTCGGATCTGAGATCCTTGGGTCCCAGAACATCCAGGGAGTCTACTCCTGGATCCAAGGGTTCAGATCCAAAGCCTTCGGATCCGACTCCTTCAGCTCCCTCTCCCGGATCCAGGGTTCCAGATTCTAGACCTTCAGATCCGAGGGTAGGAGCCGTGCCCACAGATCTGACCCTCTCGGATCCAAGAGATTCGAGGGTTATTTCAGATCCTTCTTTGATATCGGCTCCGATTAGGTCAGATCCGAGAGTCATGCTGGAGCCAATTGTAGTGGAGGATCTTCCCTGGATCCCTTGACTTCAGTGCATGCCCTGTCTTCCCCTAGTAGGTCTCACTCTAGGGAGCACAAGAAAAGATCTTCAGGTTCTAGGCATGGTTCTCCCAGCAGGTTCTCCATAACCTCCTTATCTTCCAGGAGTGCCCTTCCTATGGATATGTACAGGATGATGTGGGCCTTTTTGAAAGCTCAGATGGAGTTGGGGCTTCTGGCTTCCCCAGCCCACAGGTTGGGAATCAAATCTCCCACTTCTCTCTTAACCACTCCTCATCCGACCAGTGGCTTGAATTCTCAGGGACTGATGAGCAGGGCGGAGGCATGTTGGAGCGCAGGGGTCTTGTTTGGACCCTTCCCTGGCGGGATTGGTGGTTGGCACTGTTCCTGCCCCCAGGACAGACCATCCCTCTGGTCAGGGCTGTTGACCTCGGGGTCCATGGGGTTGGATTCGGGCCTGGGATTCTTGGACCAGTATCTTCCCCGGGGTGCCTCGGCCTTCAACAGCTCTGGTCCAGTGGAGCTGGAGGCCGGGGCGGTCTACCTTCTCTTCTGCTAGGGTGTTAGCAGGAGAGAGGGATGGGACCTCCTCCAGTCCTTCCAATTTTCGGGCTGCAAAAAGATCCTTCTCTATGACCAGAGCTGCCTCCCCCGTGCACGTTCATCCCACCCAGCGTCCGTATCTGAGCGGGCCGGGTCATCCTGCTTCCGGTCAGTCCGTCTGACCTAGCCTCCAGGGGGTGCCTCCCCCTCAGGGGTCTCCTCCTCTTCTGAGACTTCCCTGCAGCCTGTGGTGGAGGAAGTTCCCAGGAAGAGGACATATAAGAGGAGACATCTTGACTCCCCTATGGCGTCCTTAACTGAGGATATGGATGCTGATGAAGGGGACAGGTCCCTGAGATCTCTGCCGGAGGACCTCTCCTTTGGAGACATACTGGAGATCCTCAAGGCCAAAGGCAGTTGGTCTGCCCAATCCCCATTCTCGGAGGAAACCGTATTTCTGGAGATTTTCGGTACGGGCACACCTACCTCTTGGGTGTCCCCCCGTTGATCCTCTTATTGATCTCTTGGCCAGTAGAGCTTGGAAGGAGCCAGATACTGTAGAGCCAGTGCCAAAGAAAGCAGACAAATTTCTCAGTCACCCAGCAGATAAAACCTTTTGGCCCAAAGCGGTCCCAGTTGATGCTATTGTGGTGGCCGTTGCCACCATAAAGGAACTGGCAGAGCAGAGTTCTTCTGTCCATCCTCCCAATCATGAATCGAGAGCTCTGGACACATTTGGAAAGCTGGTGTTGGCCTCGGCTGCCTTTAGCCTGTGAGCATTAAATTACCTTGCACATTTCACCCGTCTCCAGAGGGATTTGATAAAGAAACTGTCTACTTCCCTCTCTGGGTCCATGTCTGAGGAGGAATTCAAGGCAGTTTCTCCGAAGTTGTTAACCCTTTGTTCAGTTGCGAATTTGTCCATGAGGCTAATCTCCAATGCTGCGGAAGGGTCCTCGTGGTTGGCAGGCTTGGGTATCGCCATTAAGCGTCATGCCTGGCTGCACCTGAGGGAGTTTGCAGAGGCCTTCAAGATGTCGTTTATTAACGCCCCCTTTGATGGTTCCATTCTCTTTGGTCCTACTGTGAAAGAGACGTTAACCCGTAGCGAACATGAAGGGAAGAATTTGTTTGCCGTTGGGATAATTTTTTTATGTTCCTCAGAGGTCCTTTTGTAAGACCCAGAAGGGAAGTAAGAACATGTGGTTTCGGAAGGCACAGTCTTTCTTCCAGGATGTTCAGAAGGTTTCCTCTTCCAGGGGATGGGGAAGAGGTTTCAATGGTAGATGTCGCCCTAGGGGCAGAGGAGGCCCACAAAATCAAGTTTCCAGGGAACCCTTCTCTTCGAAACCTTTGCAGCGTCCTGAGACGTTGCCCGACTGTCCTTCCCTGGAGGCAGTTGGGGATCGGTTATCTTTGCACCCTCTAGCCTGGGCAAGCATTACAAATGATCAGTGGCTGCTAGCAATTATATCCAGGGGCTATTGCATTCTCTTTTTGGAAGTTCCTCTGAAATCCAGAACCCTTCCGGACATGCCACCCAGTCAGGAAGAGTTGGCCCAACAGGAGGTTTACGAACCTTCTTCAGAAGAGAGCCATTCAAGAGGTCCCCACAGGGGCAGAGAGGATCCGGAACTTATTCTTGCTTCTTTTTAGTTCCAAAGAGAGCAGGGGACCTACGTCCTATTCCGGACCTCAGTCGCATGAACCTGTTCATACAGATGTTGAAGTTTCGAATGGTCACTGTGCAGTCGATTGCGCCCATCTTGCACACTATGGATGTGCTCAGTGGACCTCCAGGACTCGTACTACCATATAAAGATGGCTCAATGGTCCAGGAGGTTTCTCTGCTTTCACCTGGGAGCCGATCATTTTCAGTTCAGGGCCCTGCCCTTTGGCCTCACCTCAGCCCCCCCGGGTGTTCAGATGCATGGCAGTGGTGGCAGCTCATCTCCGGCTGCAGGGAATCTAGTTTTTCCCTATTTGGACGATTGGCTCCTGAGCCCCTACAAGGCATCAACTGTTGGACAACATTCACACCTTACTCTCCGTGTTTCATCAGTTGGGCATTACAGTGAACATGGCCATATCCTCTCTGATTCCAACCTAGTGTCTGGAGTTCATAGGCACTCTGTTGGATACCACCACTAAGATCGCAGCCCTTCCTCTTCGCCGGGTGTCTCTTATTTGTGCCCAGGTTCAGGTTCTGCTGGAGCAAGCATGTCTTCCGGATTCACTCATTCTCAGAGCTCTAGGATCCAAGGCAGCTGCCATTTATTTGGTACCGAAGGCTCGGTACCATATGAGAGTTATTCAGTGGACCTTTGCAGTTCAGTGGTCAGTGTTGCTGCATCCCCTATCATAGGCCCGTCATCTCACCCCAGTGTGTCGAAAGCATCTTTCGTGGTGGATTCGCTCACCGAACCTTCTAGCAGGCAGGTCATTCGCTCCACAGATTTGTACGGCAACAGTCACCTTGGATGCTTCCTTCCTATGGTGGGGTGGACATTTCCAGGGACAGATGATCCAAGGGACATGGTCACCATCAGAGACCAAACTGCACATCAGCGTTCTGGAGATGAGGGCAGTCCTTCTGTCGTTGCAAGCCTTTCAAGATTACCTCCCTCAGGGAACGACTACAGTTCTATTGGACAACATGGCCGTTATTTGGTATATAAACAAGCAAGCGGGCACACGTTCTTATCTGCTGTGTTGCGAGGCCATGAGGGTCTGGGAATGGGCGATGGCCACGGAGCACTTTCTCATTGCAATGCACATTCTTGGAGCATCCAGCGTGTTGGTGGACAAACTGAGCAGGGCTATTTTGACCCCTCACGGGTGGTCCCTGAATCCAGTGGTGGCTCAACAGATCTTCTGTCGGTGGGGTTATCCGAGCTGCGATCTGTTTGCATCTCCACTCAACTACAAATGCAGCAACTTCTTTGCATTGATCCCCCCAGAGGGAGAATCCCCCAGGGACGTGCTCACCCAAGATTGGCCTCTGGGTCTCCTCTATGCCTTTTTTCCTTTGCCTTTTATTCCAAGAGTACTTCAGAAACCAAGACGCTTCAAGAGTCAGTTGATCCTCATTGCTCCCTTCTGGCCTCAACAGGTGTGGTTCCCCTTCTATGGTCGCACTTGAGGTATCCACCCTGGGTGCTCGATCCAGTTCCGGATCTTTTGTCACATCCGTCTCTACTCCCTCTCCCGAACCTTCAGACCTTACGTCTGGCACAGTGGTATATCTACTTACAGTGATTTTGGCTACGTCCAGGCTAGCTTCACCCATAAAGGATATTATTCTTGCTTCCCAAAGGTCTTCCACTAGGAAGGTTTATTCCAGTAAATGGAAGAGGTTTTCGATTTCGGCAAAGAATAAGAATCTGGACCCCTTCTCTGCTTCTGTTCCTGAGATCCTTCTCTTTATGACCTCTCTTGTTAAGGAAGGGGCCAGTTTTTCCATGATCACGGTTCAGTTGGCAGCAATTTCAAATTTCCACCTTAGTGGTAATTCTACCTTTTATTCCTGCCTCTGTAAGGCCTTTTTAAAAGGTGTTTTTCTCTTATGGCCTCTTGTGAAGCATCCATCTCTTCCATGGGATTTGACTTGGGTCCTGCAAGCATTGACAAAACCACCCTTTGAACCGGCAGCCTCTTGCATTATCAAATTTCTTTCTTGGAAGACTGCCTTTTTAGTGGCAGTACCTTCGGCGGAGAGAGTTTTGGAGATGCAAGCTCTTACTATCAAGCCGCCCTACTTAGTTTTCCATAAGGGCAGTGTCTCTGAAGCCATATCCATCCTTCATGCCTAAAGTGGCCTCAACAACGAATCTCAATCAATGCATTCATCTTCCAGTATTTTTTCCTAACTATACCAATAAAGGGGAATATATCCTGCACACCTTAGACATTCATCATCAACTTTGTTTTTATCTACATAGAACTCAAGAGTTTAGACGTTCAGACCAGTTATTTGTAGCCTTTTCTATGAATAGAAAGGGCAGAGGAATTTTGAAAGTCAGTCTCCCACTGGATTTTGCAATGTATTTCCTTCATTTATTCTTCAGAAGGTGTTCCTTTGTCTGCACCAGTGAACGCTCGCTCCACCAGGGTGGTTTCTACCTCAACTGCATTTGCAGATCATCAATCTTTAGATTACATTTGTGCAGCAGCAATAAGTTTTCTCCTCACACATTCATCTCCCACTATAAGTTGGATTTGGTTTCTAGAAGAAGAGCTTCCTTTGGCTCCACGGTTCTTCGGCATTTCCTTCCTTGAGACCTCCCAGGATTTAGGTAGCTGGGGACTCTGACCCTAGCATGAGGAATAGTGACTAGATAACTTCAGATTTATAGTTATGTACTTATCGTAACTTGGCATCTGTGTTATCTGTAGTCACCATTCATCACGGTTCCACCCTCCAACCCCCTTCTTGGAAGATTGGTTGGATTATGGTGGTTCTGTTTTGCTGTTAGTGCTTTGGTCTGTCTTCTTTCCTTATGCAAACTCAATCTGAGGGATTTGAGGGCATCAGAGCATTATGGGAGGGGAGGAGCTTGAGCTAAGCTGTTGTCTGTGTCTGCCGGCTCGGATCCATTATCAGATGCAAGACCCTAGCATGATGAATGGTGACTACAGATAACATAGATGCCAAGTTATGGTAAGTACATAACTGTAATTTTGTTCTGATTTTTGCATGTAAACCACATTAGGGTTCCGTAACAGTAAATCTGATGATGTTAATCTTCATTCATTCCTTACTGATGGGTTATCATTTCCATTCTCGGAACCAAGCCAGCCTCATACCAAGCTCACATCAGCCAAAAACTCTCGAGCCAAGATCCTACCTAGAATGCTCTACTCCATGTTACCTCAGACCTCGTTTGCCATTTTACTGTACAGCCGTGTCAAGCCACTCCCTCTCAGCTAAGTGAACAATTTTTTGAAGTTTCTCTATTGTTAGTGTTTAAAAGGTTTTCTGTCAGTTACTCTCTCTATATTCCTACCCTATCGTAACTTTAAGACTCTCTCCCTATAGTTTTTTTTCCTGTTTATTATCTTTTTCTTACCTTTGAGGTAATTCTTCATTACCATCGTTAGTAATCCTTTTCTCCCTTTCTTTACCCGTCTGGGTAGCTTTCTTAACTTTTTGGTATTGTCATTCATGTCCTTCATGGATGCATCTGCAGTCATAACAACTGGGTTGTCCTGTCGTCAGGCAGCCCCTCAGTCGGCCGGATTCCAAAGTCCGGGTTCGGCTTCGGCTGATGTCGCACTCCACCCGACGTCATCTCTGTTGGCCTTCGGGTATAAAAGCATCAGCCGACGCCATTTTCCTCAGTCTTTCTTGCGCGTGGCCAAGCAGAAGCTGTTCGCAAGTGCCGGTCGGTCGGATCCAGAGATTACTTCTACCGAATACTACTTCGAAGACTTCTAAAGCTAAGTACCCCGTTGGGGACTCTTTCTTGCCTCAGCCGATGTCAGAAAAAGTTAACAATTGTTTAACCTGTGGGAAACAAATACCTCATAAAGATTTCCACTCTTACTGTCTGCCTTGTTTAGGCCCAGCCCACGACGTAGCAGCCTGTTCGGCCTGTGCTTCTTTCAACCGACGAACGCTTAGGCGTCGGTCGGAGTTTGCAGAACAGTTTTTCGGTTCTGATTTTGCGTACATTATGCCGTCGGATCCTCCGACTACCCAATCTACCAAAAAACGCAAGATAAAGACCGACACTCGCGGTCCGCGGTTTCGGCCGAAACCATGGTTAAGCAAACCGCGAGTGTCTCGGTTTCGGCCGAAACCGAGAAAACTGATCAAAGTACGGCTGAACCTACTCCTACAACTGAGGCCCCTGCTACAACTCTTGAATCGACCTCAGAAATTTTACCCACTACGGTGGTTGACTTATCAGACACCATCCCCTTGGATGTCTCTACCCCAGCACGTGGTGCTGCTAGGCCTCCAGCAGCCATGTCCATTAAGGCCTTCGCCAGGGCTAAAGCAGCCAAGACTACTAAAACAGTGCCTGTTAAACCCCCCACATCCAGGCCCTCTTCTAGTTCTCAAATGCTTACTTTGGCAGAAGATTTAATTTCTTTAATTAGAGGATCTCAATCTCACCCAGACAGGGCCTCTCAGCCCCCAGAGAAGAGACCTAGGGCACAGCCCCCTGAGCCAGTGTCTTCTGATGATTCTGCTGATGAATCAGACATAACAGACCAGCCAGAGGCTCCCTTCTCCAATTTTGAAGATTCTGATGCTGAAGAGTCCATTCCAGCTGCTTCCCCACCAGAAGAATTCTCCTTTGGGGAAACCTTGCATGCCATGCGAGAACAGTTCCAATGGCAGCAACAGGATTTTTCAGACTCCAGGAAAAGACTTAGGACCTTTCTGCACCTCCCACAGCACAGGCCCTTAGCTATACCTCCTGTTCTCTCTGTGGTGGATGATGCTTTCAATGATGTTTGCTCCGCTCCAGATTCTTTACCCCCAGCCCCTGCCAAACCAGACAGATTTTACAGGGTGCCAGATACTCATCACCACCTTTACAAGGCCCCACTTGCAGACCCAGAAACTATATCCCAGGGTCCCAAGGCAGTAGCCGCGACCATAGCTAAATACCCTATTCCTTCTGAAAGGGAAGCAAGGTCATTGGACAGATGGGGTAAAAAGGTCTACACTTCAGCTACTCTCTCAGCTAGAGCTTTAAACTGTCAGTTTCACATGATACAATACCAAGAGTTTATGCTTGATCAGTTAACTAAAAAACTAACCACTGATGAATCTCTTGATAAGAAATATGTATTAGAGATGGTAAATAACATACAACAGGTTAGCGACCATTCCTTAAAATGTGGCTATGATGCACTGGAGGCTTCATTTAGATCAGCCATGACAGGCACAGTGATAAGAAGGCATGCATGGCTAAAGGAACAAGCTTTACCGGATCATGTTAAAGCTAAGTTGCTAGATGCTCCTATGGACAAGACAAGTTTGTTTGGTACACCTGCCCAGCAGGTTATGAAGAAAATGGAAGAAAAGGCAAAATCTGTTCAAACTGTTAAAGATTTCTTGCAGGTTCAACCCCAAGGTTTAGCAGGAACTGGCCTGCCAAAAATTGGTCCTTTCCTGACTCCACAAAATTTCAAAGGGGCAGGAATAGACGTTCCAGAGGCAGAAACCAATCCAGAGGAGATGCCTGCAGAGGACGACAGTGGCAAGGTAACAACAGAGGCACTACATAACAAAAGACAAGTGGATTTTACAAACCATAGATCAAGGTTACTGGTTTCACTTCCACACTTTACCAGTCAAAAGAGGAATGCCAAATCTACCTCCAAATCAAAAAACAGAGGCTCTACGCCAGATAATGGAGTTAGCAAACATGAGAGCTGTGGAAAGAGTGCCAACAACAGAGCAAGGAAAGGGGTTCTATTCCAGACTATTCCTAGTTCCAAGAAAGGAAAAAAGTTGGAGACCAATTCTCGACCTGTCCACCTTAAATACATACATCATTGTCCCAAAATTCAAAATGCTGACCCTACAGCAACTTCTTCCCATGCTGGGCAAGGAGTCTTGGCTGGTAACTCTAGATCTCAAGGAGGCATACCTGCACGTCCCCATTCGACCAATCTGCAGAAGATACCTCAGATTTCTTGCAGGATCAGAGCACTATCAATTCTCAGCATTGCCCTTTGGCTTATCTACTGCCCAGAGTATTCACAAAATGCCTGGCATCAGTAATCGCCCATTGCAGACTACAGGGAATTCAAATTTACCCATACCTGGACGACTGCCTGCTACAAGGGGACAACAAAAGCAAGCTGACAACAGATTTACAAAGGGTCATTTACTTGCTACAAGCACTGGGATACACAGTCAATTTACAAAAGTCAAGGCTGATACCATCCCAAACAAGGACATTCTTGGGCGCGGAATTGGACACAGTAAAACAAATGGCATTCCTGACTACAGAAAAACAAAAAGAACTTCCTCTTTACTTCTTGGCACTAACAAAACTGAACAAGTTAACAGCAAGAAAAGTACTGCAGGCCTTGGGCTTCATGGCATCATGCATACTCTTGACTCCATTTGCCAGACTAAATATGAGAAAACTACAGTGGTACCTAAAGAATTTATGGTCCCAACACAGACACAGTCTAGAAACAGAAATCCCACTAATTCCATGCTTAAAACAGGAGTTCTTATGGTGGGCTCAGGCATGCCAGTCAAACCCAGGCCTACCCTTTCGCAGATGTCAAGCAAGCCAGACCATCACAACAGACGCTTCAGACCTAGGATGGGGGCCCACATGCTGGACAAATGCGTGCAAGGATTGTGGACACAGGATCAACTTCACCTGCATATCAACCTAAAAGAAATGCTGGCAGTAAAACTGGCAATCCAAAAGTTCAAACCATTTCTCAAAGAGGGCCAGTTGATGATAAGGACAGACAACACCACAGTCATGTGGTACATCAACAAACAGGGAGGCACTCATTCATACCCCCTATGCAGAATGACCTTGGAGCTGTGGACCCTGGCACTCAGCTACAACATCCAGTTACAGGCAATATTTGTACCGGGGAAAGACAATACTCTAGCAGACATATTAAGCAGAACCACTTCGGATGCCCACGAATGGAAGCTGCACCCGGACATCTTCAAGACCATCTCAAAGAAATGGGGAATGCCACAGATAGACTTATTCGCATCACCTCTGAATCACCAGCTCAAAAAATTCTGCACAAGGACATTCCACCCACTAGCATGGAAAGTGGATTCGCTCTCCTTCAACTGGAAAGGCCTAACAGCATATGCATTCCCACCTCTTCCTTTGATACACAAGGTACTAATAAAAATCAAGGAAGAACGTCCAAGGATAATCCTGATAGCTCCAAACTGGCCAAGACAACACTGGTACCCACTACTGAGGAGCATGTCTCGGAACAATATGTGGCCAATACCCCTGATGCCTTTGATGTTAACTCAGAACAACTACAGCATCATACATCCAAACCTAAAAACATTGCAACTGACTGCATGGAACATCACATAGCAGCAGCTAATCCAGAACTTTCCCAAAGAGCTAAAGACATTATTCTTGAAGCACGCAGACCTTCAACAAGAAGGAACTATGCTGGAAAATGGAAAAGGTTTGTCATTTGGAGTACGGAAAGAGGAAAAGATGTGTCAAACATAGATATGCCTAACATTCTGGAGTATCTGGCCGAACTTCTTCATTCAGGCCTGTCCTACTCCTCCATCAAGATACATGCATCAGCTATTTCAGCAGAATACAGCTTTGATCCACCTGTTTTTCGCACCCTTTGCTCAGGCAGTTCCTCAGAGGAATCAAGAATGTAAAACCTCCAAGGAAACCACCATTACCAGCTTGGGATTTAAACTTTGTGCTAGAAAAGTTGACACTATCACCCTTTGAACCAGCAGCAACAGCAGACCTACAACACCTGTCATGGAAAACTGCTTTCCTACTGGCAATTACTTCAGCAAGGAGGGTTTCAGAACTACAGCCCTTAATGGCAGTGCAACCCTTCCTAATCTTCCACCAAGATAGAGTGTCCATGAGGACTAATCCTACATTTATGCCCAAGGTGGTATCCAGAGTGTCTTTAAACCAGGCAATCCACCTACCTACCTTCTTTCCCAACCCACAAAACAGAGGGAAAGAATACTGCATACCTTGGATGTACAAAAGCTACGCTACTACTTGGACAGAACAAAAATAGCAGAAAGACTGACCAACTTTTGTAGCCTATGCAACAGGAAGGGAAGGAAAAGCTATTTCCAAACAGACAATCTCCAAATGGATAGGAAATTGCATACGATTCTGTTACTCCTTCCATGGAAAACCAATTCCACAGAACATAACACCTCATTCTACAAGGGCAACAGCCACTACCACAGCCTTCTTACGAGGAGTAGCAACCAAAGACATTATTGAGGCGGCTACTTGGACCTCCGTGCATACATTTGCCAAGCATTATAATTTGCCTCTATATTCCAGATCCCGAGCAGGGTTTGCCACTGCTGTACTGCAAGGGATCCTAAACACACCATAATCTACTTTTATCCTCCTCCCCTAGTTGGCTATGGTATTCTACCCAGTTGTTATGACTGCAGATGCATCCATGAAGGACATAGTACAGTTTTGTACCTACCATAAATGTAGATGTCCGAACTGGATAGCATCTGCAGTCAGGATTACCCTCCCTCCTTCCCCTCTGTGGTACTCCTAGGGTATTTACCCTCCTAATAGCTAGCTGTTGGGGGGAGTCTTTTATGGTGTATTTGTTTGTATATATGTACATACATGCTTATTGTTGTGTTTACCTCTATCTATTTGGAAACATTGGCATCTATCCAAATTTTAGCCTGCAAGAGGGCTACTGGCATCTGGGGCAAGAAACACTGAGGAAAATGGCGTCGGCTGATGCTTTTATACCCGAAGGCCAACAGAGATGACGTCGGGTGGAGTGCGACATCAGCCGAAGCCGGACCCGGACTTTGGAATCCGGCCGACTGAAGGGCTGCCTGACGACAGGACAACCCAGTTGTTATGACTGCAGATGCTATCCAGTTCGGACATCTACATTTATGGTAGGTACAAAACTGTACTTTCTCCCTTCTTTTCATCATGTCAGATAAGAAAAGTAGTGTTGGTTTCAAGCAATATACAGAATGCGGCCGTAAGCTACCTCTTTCTGATGGCCATGATTTATGTGTCTGTTGCTTGAATGTCTCCCACCTTTCAGTGGACCCCCTGTGTGGGATTTGTAGAAATTTTTCGACCAGGACTTTCAATGAAAGGAAGAATAATTTAATTCTGAAAGGCCTCCTAAAAATTCCTTTCTGCGAGGCTATCTCTGGGCCGGAGGGCTCTCCCCCTCCTGCTAAATCCCGTAAAAGGCATTCTTCTTCCTCCTCCTCGTGGTCGCTCACTTCATCTCCCTCTGGAGATCGCAAAGAGTCGACTCACAAAATGTAAAGATTCTGAGCCCAGCGCTGCCATGTGTGGTCCTTTCGGCCCCAGCTTCGGCACCAGTTGATTCTTACTCCAGCTATGTCCTCCTTATTGGCACCAGCACCGGAGTTCCTGGTGCAGACACTTACGGCTCCGACAGTTTTGTCGCAGCCTTTATTGGCACCATCTTTACAGGTACAGTCTCCTTCGGCATTGTTGGTGCAGACTCCTTAATCTTCGTCCTTGCCGATGCTCTCAAACTCCGGGATACTGTCCTCTATGGTGCAGACACCTTCGGCACCGACATACTGTTCAGTGCAGTCTTTTTCGGCACCGTCATTACCGGTGCAGACACCTTCCTCAACGGCACCTTATTCATGGGTGCATTCATTTACCACACCACCCTTTACGGTGCAAATACCTTTGATTCCTATTGCGCTGCCTTTGTCGGCACAGATTACCTCAACACCATTCTCCTTGGTGAAGACACCCTCGCTTCCGGACTCTGTACCACACGAACTAGCAAGGACTAAGCATTCTCCTTCCTTTGATCCGTTTGTGGGAAACCAGTATAGTCCTTTTTAGAAAGGCCAGAATCTCCTTCAGGTCTCTCTATGAGGTCGACCAGGAGCCACCCAGAACAGGATGTGCTGTGGCTTGTTGACCAGTTGCTTGTGGCCAGGGGTCTCTGTCAACCATCTAAAGCTACATTCCCTCTTCCAGGTGATCGTATTTATCCACAAACTAGAATGTACACTCCTCCTTCAACTTCCAGGGAAGCATCTAAGCTCCTTCCTCCGACAGTAGTTTCCCTTCCGTTGACACCAACAGTGGACCTCACTTTGGAGCAGGAGTCATCCTTGTGGCCCTCTGTGCACTGGGCACCGGGCTTTTCTCAGGCTAGTGGCTGTGCCGTGGGGGTAGGCATTCTTGGTTCCATGCCAATTTTTTCTATGGCACCCTCCAGGAATCCTCCTCCCCTCACGCTCCACAGTCTTCTTGAGAGTCCTGGTTTGGGGGTAGACTCATCGGAGCATGGTGTGACCCCAGTTCCGAGGTTGTCGTGCTCTGTTCCGGGCTCCCATCCCTGTTCGGGCGGTCCGGCCTTCCAGGCCATGGAGAGGGCGCTTGCCTCCGCTAGCAAACCCTCCCTGTCGGAGTCCTCGCCCACCTCTGTGCCGCAACTGTCGCAAGCCTCAACTACCGGACATCGGCCACAAGGGCCTCAGACTTCTACCCCACAGGAGAGTCCCCTCTTTGCAGTCTTCCCCAGAGCTCCCCACTGAGGAAGTCCCTTGCAAGGCTTCATGCAAAAAGAAGCACATGGACTCCACTGAGGAGTCTTTGACCGAAGATACGGACTTTGATGACAGGGAAGGGTCCCCATGGTCACCCTCTGATGAGGTTCTTTTGGTGACATCCTTGAGATCCTAAGACAAAGGGGTGACTGGAAGTCCTCCAACCCTTCCTCAGAGGAATCCGTATTCCTGCAGGCCTTTCGTGCCCAGCCCTCTACCTCCTGGGTTAACCCATCGGTCGATGAGCTTGTCCAGCTCATTGTCCAGTGTGCTAGGAAGGCCCCTGATACTTTGGAAGCTATACCTCAGAGGCCTGACATTATTTTATCTCCCCCTGCTGAGCATCCCAATTGGTCAAAAGGTCTTCCAGTAGATGCCATGGTGGTGGCAGCTGCAACCAAAAAAGGCTTGTCAGAAGAGAGACAGACTGTCCATCTACCCAACAAGGAGTCCCGGGCGATAGACTCGGGAAGCATGTGTTTGCTTCATCGACCTTCACTGTAAGGTCTTCTACTTGGCACACTTTACAAGGCTCCAGAGGGACTTTATCAACCAACTCTCTGAACCCTTGGCAGGAACTGTTTCTGATGAGGTGCGCGACAAAGTAGCTTCTCAGATAGCGACCCTAGAATCGATATCCAATTCTTCCATGTGCCTTATTTCACACGCAGCAGAAGGAGCGGCTAGAGCGGCAGGCGCAGATGTAGTCACGATACGTCATGCCTGGATGCACCTTTGCGGCTTCATTGTTTGGCCCTAAGGTTAAAGATACGTTGGCAAAGTGCGAACAAGATGGCAATACCCTGTCTGCCATTGGTGTCCAACACTCCACCCCTCAACACTTCTACTCCAGAAATCAGAGAAGTGGGAAGATGTGGCACAGAAAATCACAGGGCTCTTTCTGTGACGCACATGCCGAGGTCTCTCCTAGAGGCAGAGGGGGAAACTCCAATGGAAGACGCACCTTTCAGGGCAGGGGAGGTCCGCAAAACCAGGGTTTCAGAGATTCTTTCTCTGGGCAACCCTACCAGCGCTCCTGAAGCATTGCCTGACTGCTCACCTCTGGAAGCGGTCGGGGGTCCCTTTTCCTTGTACCCCACTACCTGGCGAACCATAACCACCGATTCTTGAGTACAATGGATAATATCCAGAGGTTATCGCATCCCCTTCCATCTATGTCCCATCTCACCCAGAGACTTACCCAACGCCCCACCCAGTCAAAGGGAAGCAGCAGCAGCACATGAAATCCAAAAGCTGCTACAAAAGAGTCATCCAAAATAGGATCTGGTTTTACTCAAGGTTCTTTTTTACTGTCAAAAAAGACAGGGGACTGGAGACTGATTCTGGATCTCAGCACACTGAACAAATTTGTAAAAACAGAAAAATTCCGGACGGTCATGGTTCATTCTATCCTCTCTCTTGTGGAAGAAGACGATTGGATGTGCTCTGTCGATCTTCAAGATGTGTATTACAATATAAAAATGGGCAAGAGCTCAAGAGGATACCCCCGCTACCGCATAGGAGCCAGTCACTACCAATTTCGAGCACTGACCTTTGGTCTCTCTACAGCCCCCAGAGTGTTCACCAAATACATGGTAGTGATCATCACTCACCTGCAACTTCAAGGATTCCAAGAGTTTCCATACCTAGATGACTGGCTCCTTACCGCCCCCACCAAGTGTCTACTGAAAGAAGCCCTAGACTACTCTCTTCTCACAGTCCAACACCTGGGAATCACTATAAACTGGGAGAAGTCCAACACAACCCCAGCACAATCTTTAGAATTCATTGGGGTTCTGTTGGACACGAGGAATTGCACAGCATCTCTTCCGGATCACAGACTTCAAAGAATAAGATAACAGGTTCAGCCACCAATCTGTCATCACAAATCCTCTGCTTGGTCCATACTCCAACTCTTCGGGTCGATGACCACTTCGATCACCATTGTTCCTCTAGCCATATTCCACATGAGACTTCTCCAGTGGCTACTTCTCACTCATTGGTATTTTCAGATAACTGTACGTCAGAGATGCAAGCAAGATTTGCTCTGGTGGACATCTCAAAATCCCCAACAATGTTCTTGCCCCTTCAGCCCCCATCAGCCGAAAGCCACAGTGACCACAGATGCCTCCCTGATTGGGGGGGGGGGGTTGTCAGGGAAACTCGGTCCAAGGCACCTGGATGGAGACTGAGGCCCATTTGCATATCAGTGTCCTAGAACTGAGGGCAGTGGTATTAGCGTTGCAAGCATTCCACTCGATCCTTCCGTCGGGGACTATTGCAATCCAATCAGACAACATGTCAGTGGTCTGTTACATCAACAAGCAAGGGGGTACCAGACCTTATGTGTTATGCCGAGAGGCCTTGAGAATATGGCAATGGACGATAGCTTCCAACCATTTTCTAATTGAAATGCACATTCTGAATTGAGCAGGTGCATTCTACAACACCACGAGTAGTCCGTCAATCCTGTGATAGCGGCAAGAATTTTCAACGCTGGAGCCAGCCTTGCTGCGACTTATTTGCTTCCCCACTGAACTACAAGTGCAGCAACTATTTTGCCCTGATCCCCCCTTGGGGACAGTCACCAAGAGACGCTCTAGTCCACGCTTGGCCATCGGGTCTGCTTTATGCTTATCCTCCTCTTCCCCTCATCCCCCAATTGCTGAAGAAAGCACGGCAGTTGAAGAGCAAAGTGATCCTCATTGTTTCATATTGGCCACGACAAGTTTGGTTCCCCTTCCTCTGGCCTCACCTGCTAGATCGACCATGGATTCTCTATCCATCCCCAACGTTGATCGCCCATCCACAGGGTCTGACTCACCCCAATCTAACAAGCCTGAAGCTGACAGCTTGGTTTCTCCACTTCCTATGATTGCCAAGCAGGATAACCTTTCTTCCCCAGTGCACAATGTTCTTATCGCATCTCATAAGTCATCCACCAGGCTAATCTATCTCAGCAAATGGAAAAGGTTTACATTATGGGCCACGAACAAACAATTAGACCCCTCGTCAGCCCCAGTTTCGGTGGTTTTAGATTATGTATCACATCTTTTTCAATCTGGAGTGTCAGCCTCTACTATTCGTGTTCATTTAGCTGTCATTTCTAATTTCCACATTGGCTTTCAGGATTCTTCACTCATGTCACATAGACTTTGTAAGACTTTCTGGAAGGGTGTTTTTCACCTAAAACCTCCCTTTAGAGAACCAGTACAACCTTGGGATTTGGCCTTGGTTCTACAAGCCGTAACAGCTCCCCCCTTTGAACCTGTGTCTTCATGTGATTTAAAATACCTCTCTTGGAAAACACTGTTTCTGGTTGCAATCACATCGGCCAGACGTCTGTCAGAACTTCCAAGTCTTATGCATCAAATGTCCCTACCTTATACCTTATACCTTTAGAGTATCACTGAGAACTAATTCTTCCATTTTACAGAAAGTGGTGTCAGAGCAGTCTATCAACAAGTCTATTTACCTCCTAGTATTTTTTCCTAATCATTCTAACAAGGGAGAGTATTGCCTGCACTCCTTAGATGTTCACAGGCAAATTCATTTTTATCTGGACAGAACAAAATCTACCTGTAAATCAGACCAACTATTTCTGGCCTTTTCTGGACCAAGGCTAGGTCATCCTGTCTCTAAAGTTACACTGGCATCATGGTTGAGAAATTGCATTACCTTCATCTACAACAAGAACAACATCACCTTGCCTCACAAAGTGAAAGCTCATTCTATAAGGTCTGTGGCAACTTCAGCAGGTTTCCATGCTAGGGCTTCCCTCAATGACGTTTGCTCAGCTGCGACTTGGGCCAAACCCCATACTTTTATGCTTCATTACAAATTGGATTTGGCCTCCAGAGGAAGAGCTTCTTTTGGTTCCTTGGTGCTCAGGAATGTCCTTCTATGAGGGCTGCCCAGGGATGCAGGTAGCTGGGGACTCTGTTCCATCAATAAGGAATGAACGAAGATTAACAAGATCAGATAAAGAAGTGATGCCTTACCATAACATTCCATCTGTGTTGTTGATCTTCATTCATTCATTACTCCCCACCCTCCATCCCCCTCCAGAGGTTCCTGGTTGATCTCATATACTCCCTTTTTCCATTATTGTAGGTCTGTTATGATCAGAGGTAGCCTCTACTTTTGTCTATCAACTTGCAAACTCGATCTGAGGTAACAGGTAGCAGAGCATTCTGAGTAGGATCTTGGCTCGAGAGTTTTTGGCTGACGCAAGCTTGCCATAAGGCCAGCTCGGTTCCGATGACGGAACTGATAACCCATCAGTAATTAATGAACGAAGATCAACAACACAGATGGAACGTTATGGTAAGACATAACTTATTTTTTTACAAGTGCAATGTCAGCTTTCCATGCCTCTTTAAGGAGCCTATTCCATTTGTGTTTTTGAAGTAGTGTTGCAGTCTACAGCATCAATATCTTTACAATGGCATTACAACAAGGATGTTTATTTCCAGAACCAGATGCGATTTTGCTGGGATACTTACTGGAGCATCCACCCATTATTTTGGATACTCTTCTTGGTATTTTACCTAACCACGTATTGTGGAAAAAAATGCACTTTGCCATGTAGAAGAAATTAAAGTATTTACCTTATCAGTAAATTTCTTCTCCCTTCACTGTGAACCCCCACATCCTAGGTACTAGACTACTTTTGCTACATTAATGACATACCTCTCAACTGTCCCAATTTTTGCAGAATGTCCTCATTTTTACCTCTTTTTCTTCCTCATAAAATGTCTGGTTTTCTTGAACATCTAGTGAGGACTGAATTCACTAAATGACAAGACATTTGAGTTTCAGATTTCTTATCCTTTAGAAAATGCATGATAAAGCAAAATCTTTTATTCTAGTTCTAAGTTTATAAGAAAAATATTTAAAATGTATCCCTATTTTTGGATCCTCGTCTTCCCCCATTATTTTTGGCTTTCCCCAGATTTCTTGTGGTAAGTGGTCAAGAGGTATGACTAGTGAGCAACACTAAATCTCAATCACTAATGTATGATTCCGGGGTTTGTGTATGAAATCTTGCGATTGCACTGTCTTGGGGATTTCTGTTTTCTTGAGATACTGCTGTCTCAGTTTTTGTACATAAGTATTGGGGGTTGGAATGTGCAGGTTGGTTTACTTCCTCACAAAACATACACAAAATAGGTGAATGGTGTTTTTGGTGTTTTTGCAGTCTTGACTTTTACACACATTTGACCAATTCTGGCAGACTTTGCGATTGATGATTTGTGTCTCAATGACAGTTCCATCAGTATTTCATATGGGAGCCCACATTCCCTTGTATTAATAATCCATGTTAGAGTGTTGTGTGTTGTTGCCTTAGTACAGTATCATCTGATCCTGGACTTGTTTATCTGTGTGATGGAGAGAAAATATCTTGTGCTGAAACAAGTTCATTTCCATTTATCCTTTGGTCAGCCACCGTGATAGTGTGGAGGATAAGCACAGTGTTACGAAAAGGGTCCTATTGCCAGGAAAAAACAGTTTGCATTACCAGATTTGATTGTTGATGGAAGATACTTTTGCAGACTTGTTTATTTTGCGTTCAACAACTACATCAGTGTGGTGGGTTAGCATTTTGCCTTGAAAAGGTCCTAATGGCCAAGGATCAAAATATGTAGGCTGTAGAATTTTGTTTCATGTATCGTGACCTGTGCCTTTAGAGGAAACAGTCTTGCTGGATGTGGCAGTGAGCCTGGTGTCAACCACCACAACATTACAACTTTTTCCCTTAGATTGCTGACTTCTGTGTATACCACTACAAAAATAGAATATGCTGGAGACTGGCCTCTCATGACCTCTGATGGTGGGGCCCTCATTGAAGGGTTCATCTAATATTTTTGTCATTTGGTGAGAATTTAGGAAGATTTTTTTTCTTTTTGGCTTCCTTTCACTCTAAGCCTATGGAGATAGAGTTATTCCTGCATGCATTACTTGTCAGCTAGCCCTACTCCCTCTTGGCTGCATTAGATGACTGTTCAGGACAGAGAAAAAGTGAGTGTAGCAAAAACTTCCCACGAGATGGACTGTCATCCAGTGAAAGTTTAGGAGATCTAGCTTGGCTCCATGGTGCAGAAGGTTGGGGACCTGTGGAGAGAGATTAGTGTTGCAAGTGCTTGTTGAGCACACAAGGAAGTATAAGTTCCCTGGCTTAGACTAGGAAAGCCAGTTGTAGTGTGTCAGTTTTGGGGGTGGGTCTGCTTGTTGGTAACATCCCTTGCAGACATGAGGGATGACAAGTTCACTGAGACCCTTTCTTTGTTTGAGTGTGCATGGGGAGGGCAAGGCTATAAAGGAGAAATAAAGTTTGGACCACCCTTGATAGCTGAAAAAAATATGGCTCCTCCTGGTCAATTTTTGCTCCAGTGTTGGAGAACAAATCAGTCGATTGGCTAGGAGAAAGCTGATGAATGACAGGCAGTGCAGGCAAAATGTACACAAGAGTTAGGGGAGATGAGCTTTCTTTCTAGCTTCTGAATTTTTCATTCTAAGCTCATGGTGGTGGGGATTGGATTATTCCTGTAGATATCACTCAGGCAGTCAACCTCACCCCCTCTGGGCTGCCGTATCTAATTACTTGTTTGTGGAAGTGAAAAGTAGAGCTATCAGACTTAGCTGTAGGATGGACTTTGTAACCCAGACAGTTACTGTGAATACAGGGACAGAGCAGTCATCTGCTCTGGTGAGAATGATGACTTCTGTAATTCTTGACACGGAATCCTAATACAAGTATGTTGAGAATTTCAGGCAGGAATATGTTCTGTGACTAGGAAATTGTTTAATTTGACATGCATAGCCTAATGTGTATCCCATTTTTACATGATTCCTTTGTCACCTGATTACTCTGTTAAACAGGTTTGCAGTTGTGTGGTAGCACGTCTGTCCTGGCAGTCAGTGGGTACAAAGTAGAAAAAATAGACTTGGGTGGGGCAACAGCCAATTACAAACATGCACTCATCACTGTCCTACACACTCGTTATACACAGTTGTAAGCAGTTGGAAGGTTTGACCTTTCATTTACAGCACATCTTTGGGATGTAGGAAGTAACCAGAAATCCCCCACAGCAACAAGGAAGATGTGTAGACTCCTCAAAGAAGAAACCCGTTTGAGAACCAAGCACTGTAAGGCAGCATTGCTATTTGTTGTTGAAGCAGCTGGATCACCCAGAGGTGCAATAAAACTCCTAAAAATCTCAGCATTACATATGTCAGTGGTTCCCTAACAGAAACAACCACGGCCTTAGGTTTGTGGCTAGATCACTTAATCTCCAAAGTCACATTGAAAACAACAGGAAAAAAATCAGTTCTCTTTTATTTTGGTCCCAAAAAATATTTCCCTTTCTTTCCAGACCAGCTAGAGCTGCAGTAGGCAAAAGATGACTGTGTGCTTCCCATCATAGTCATAGCATCTAAAAAACGTATCCACCCTACAGTACATTGAAAACAAAATCTGCCGATTCATTTCCAATTCCCCCCCCCCCCCCTCAGGAACACCACTGCATCACCCTTTCCAAAGTCAAATGGTTTCCAGTCTTCTATAGAGTTGAGCTACTCCTAGGGTCTCTTTTTCAAACTACTGGAGACATCCTGGAGCTCCTGAAACAAAAAGGTTGTTGGTCCTCCACTACCCCCCCTTCCCAGGAGGAATCGGTACTCCTGGAGTCTTTCAGACCTGTCCTAATTCTTGGGTCACCGCCCTGGCCACTGAGCTCATTGACCTTGTTTCTTGCTGGGCATGGAAGGAGCCAGACACTGTAGAACCAATACCAAAAAGACCAGGTAAGATTTTAGCTCCCCCTAAGGACCGCTCACACTGGAGCAAGGGAGTCATAGTAGATGCCATGGTTGTGGCTGCAGCCACAAAGAAGGAACTGGCAGAAGAGAGCTCTTCTGTCCATCCCCCTAACAGAGAGAGTTCAGGGCTTTGGACAGATTTGGAAGCCCATGTATGCTTCAGCAATCTTTGCCCTCAAGTCGATGAATTACTTGGCACATTTTACGAGGTTACATAGAGATCTGACCAATGAACTTGCCAGATCTCTTTCGTGGGTCCTTGTCACCTGAGGATGGAAGTAGTGTCGCCTCACAACTGGACATGTTCCATTCTGTCTCAAATGCATCCAAGAGGTTGATCTCCCATGCAGTGGAAGGTACCTTACAGGCTGTGGGGATGTTCATCGTGCATACAGCTGCAGTCATAACAGATGGGTTATCCTGCCGTCAGGCGGGTCCTCGGTCGGCCGAATTCCAAAGTCTAGGTCCGGCGTCGGTTATCGTCGCTTCTTCCCTGACATCAGTGCGTCAGGGGTATAAAAGAGGCAGCCGACGCCATTTTCTTCAGTCTTTCTTGCCATGCGGTGCCCGAAGCAGAAGCAGTTCACAAGTGCCGGTCGGCCAGCTCCTGAGATTTACGAAAGTATTTCAACCGAAGTCTTCTTGAAAGCCAAGTACCCCGTTGGGGAAACTTTTCTTGCCTCAGACCGATGTCAGACAAAGTTAATAACTGCATTTCATGTGGGAAGCAAATACTGCATAAGGATTTCCACTCTTTCTGTATACCTTGCTTAGGCCCAGACCACGACGTCTCGGCCTGCCGTTTTTGTGCTAGATTCAATAAGTGCACTATTAAGCATTGGGCGGAGTTCACCCTTCACTTTTTTGGCAAAAAATTTAATTATATTATGTCGTCGGATACTCCGACTCCAGTTTTGAGCAAAAAACACAAAGATAAGGACCGACACACTAGGTCCGCACCACCTACTGAAACCACGCTAAGGCCGACTACCGGTTCTCCGGCACTCAGCGAGGCACCTACGCAGCCTCTGAGTACCGATGACAATGCATTACAGGTGTCTTCAGTACCCGAGGTCGCAGGCTCCTCGGCCCCCAATGTTCATCGTGCATACAGCTGCAGTCATAACAGATGGGTTCTCCTGCTGTCAGGCGGGTCCTCGGTCGGCCGAATTCCAAAGTCTAGGTCCGGCGTCGGTTGTCGTCGCTTCTTCCCTGACGTCAGTGCAACAGGGGTATAAAAGAACCAGCTGACTCCATTTTCTTCAGTCTTTCTTGCCGCGCGGTGCCCGAAGCAGAAGCAGTTCGCAAGTGCCACTCGGCCAGCTCCTGAAATTATGAAAATTTTGCAACCGAAGTCTTCTTGAAAGCTAAGTACCCCGTTGGGGAAACTTTTCTTGCCTCAGACCGATGTCAGACAAAGTTAATAATTGTATTTCTTGTGGGAAGCAAATACCGCATAAGGATTTTCATTCCCTCTGCATTCCTTGCTTAGGCCCAGACCACGACGTCTCGGTCTGTCATTTTTGTGCTACATTCAACAAACGCACCATTAAGCGTCGGGCGGAGTTCGCCCAACACTATTTTGGCAAAAAATTTAACTATATTATGTCGTTGGATACTCCAACTCCAGTTTTGTCTAAAAAACGCAAAGATAAGAACCGACACACGAGGTCCGCGGCCTCTACGGACACCACGCCAAAGCCGACTACAGGTGGTCCGGTTCTCAGCGAGGCGCCTACGCAGCCCCTGCCTACCGACGACACTTCATTGGCGGTGTCTTCTGTGCCCGAGGTCGCAGGCTCCTCGGCCCACACCCTGACTACAGATACCGAAGCCACTCTTGGTGGTGAATCTCAAAATGCAGACAGGTCTGCCTCCTCTCAAGGTGTCTTCAGACCTTCCTCTTCTTTTTCTTTCAAGGCTTTCACGAAGTCTAAAGCAGCCATGCATTCTAAGAGACAAGCTCCACAGGGCCCTTCTCCAGGCCCCATGCCTAAAAAACAGATGCTTAAAATGGCTGATGATTTGATTACTCTTATCAGGGGTTCTCAACCCCCCCCCCTGGACAAAAGGCCCAGAGTGGAGGAAGAATCCTCCTCCTCTGACCAGGCCTCCATTATTTCAGAGCACTCTGATGAACAGGAACATTCTTACTCCCCTTTTGAAGATTCTGATGCTGAGGAATCCATTCCCTCTGTCTCCCCCCCCCCAGAGGATTACTCATTTGGGGAAACCTTGCATACCTTAAGGGAACACTTCCACTGGGAAGGCCAAGAGTACTCAGATTCCAAGAAAAGGCTTAGGGATTTTCTCTTGCTACCTCAGCACAAGCCTCTGGCTATACCTCCTGTCTTAGACATACTAGATGATGTGTACTCTGAGGCCTGCCTTAACCCGGATTCTTTACCTCCAGCCCCAGTCAAGCCTGACAGGTACTACCGGGTTCCTGACTCACACCAATTTTTATACAAAAGCCATGCGGCTGACCCAGAACTATCTCACAGGGCCCCAAGGGAATTAAGGCCTCCACTGCTAAAAACCCATTACCTTCCGAGAGATTCCAGATCCTTAGAAAGGTGGGGAAAAAAGGTATACACCTCGGCCACCTTAACCATGAGGGCATTAAACTGCCAGTTCCATATGCTAAAGTACCAACAGTTTCTGTTATCACAGTTGAGAAGTAAAATGTCACAACCTGAACAACCAGACTTGAAGGAGTTGCAGGATTTGATGCATAGTGCAGAACAAGTGGGTAAACATACCTTGCAATGTGGTTTTGATGCTCTAGAGGCCTTATGTAGAGCTGCTGTTACAGGATCAGTCATACGTAGACATGCCTGGCTCAAGGAGCAAACCTTGCCAGATCATGTCAAAGCTAAATTACTAGATTCCCCTCTACAAAAGGATGTATTATTTGGTGTTAAAGCTGAGGAGGTATTAAAGAAAATGGAGGAAAAGGCTAAATCAATGCAAACCGTGAAAGATTTTCTACAGGTACAACCTCCACGCTTCAGTAGAAATTGGCCTTCCAAAAATTGGTCCTTTCCAGCCACGGACAGACCCCAAAGAGGTAGACACAGGCGCCCGAGGGGCAGAGGGCAATCTCAAGGATCGTTTAGAGGCAGACAATGGCAAGCTCCTACACAAAGAGGTGGTGAGGATAGTTCGCAGCCATTCAGAAAGCAAGCCCAATGACTTTCCCCTTTGCATGCCAAGCAAGGCTCAAATGGCAGCACCCTTAGGCGGAAAACTGGCATTATTTTCAAAAATTGGCATATTGTCACAAAAGACAAATGGATCCTGGACATTATAAACAGAGGCTACAGATTCCATTTTCACACCCTTCCAAAAATGAGAGACATGCCAAACCTGCCACACAATCAAAGGGCAGAGGCACAAAGACAAATTTCAGATGTCATGGACATGAAAGCTATTCAAGAGGTACCTACTCACGAACAAGGTCAAGGTTTTTATTCCAGACTATTCCTGGTACCAAGGAAGGGAAAAGATTGGAGACCTATTTTGGACCTATCCATCCTAAACACATTTTTACTTGTACCAAAATTCAAGATGCTCACATTACAGCAGCTTCTTCCCATGCTGGGCAAGGAGTCTTGGCTGGTAACAATGGACCTCAAGGAGGCATACCTGCATGTCCCAATCAGACAAAATTGCAGAAGATACCTCAGATTTCTTGCAGGTTCAACCCATTATCAATTCTCTGCATTGCCCTTTGGCTTATCTACTGCGCCCAGAGTATTCACAAAATGCCTGGCATCAGTAATTGCCTACTGCAGACTTCAAGGGATACAAATATACCCATATTTGGACGACTGCCTGATCCAAGCGGACAGCAAGCACATACTTCTGAAACATCTGGCTTTTGTAATGATGTAGTTGAATTCTCTGGGATACACAGTCAACAAAAAGAAATCAAGGCTAATACCCTCTCAGAAAATAATTTTCCTGGGTGCCAACTTGGACACAAACACCCAGATGGCCTACCTCACGCCAGAGAAGCAGGGGCAACTAACTCAATACTTCAGAACACTAGCAAATTTCACCAGGCTGACTGCAAGGAAAATCCTGCAGGCTCTGGGATTCATGGCATCTTGCATCCTACTAATCCCATGTGCAAAGCTGCATATGAGGAAACTTCAATGGTACCTGAAAAACCTATGGTCTCAACACAGCCACAGTTTGGAAACAATAATACCACTAATTCCATGTCTTCAAAAGGAATTTCTGTGGTGGGCTCAAGCATGCCAAACAAACACAGGTCTCCCATTCTGCAAGCCTCAAGCAAATCAAGTCATCACAACAGACGCCTCGGACTACACCTGGGGGGCGCACATGACAGATCGGTGCATTCAGGGCAAATGGTCCCAAAAAGAAAAGCACCTTCACATCAATCAAAAGGAAATGCTAGCAGTAATAAATGCTATTATAGCTTTCAAAGACCTTCTGCATCCAGGTCAACTATTGATAAGGACAGACAACACCACAGTAATGTGGTACATAAACAAACAGGGAGGAACCCTTTCATGCCCCCTATGCAGGCTGGCCATTTCACTTTGGAACATGGCTCTGGAATTACAAATCAAACTTCAAGCACAGTACTTGCCAGGCAAGGAAAACACGCTGGCAGACAACCCAAGCAGAAATTTGACAGATCCACATGAATGGAAGTTGCATCCTCAAGTTTTTACAGAGATAATTCAAGCATGGGGAAGGTCAGACATAGATCTTTTTTCCTCCCACAAAAATCACCAATTGACAAAATTCTGCTCAAGGACTTTTCATCCACAGGCCTGGAGAGTGGACGCTCTCTCTTTCAGTTGGACAACAATGACACTTTATGCCTTTCCACCTCTTCCTCTGCTGCCCAAAGTTCTATTAAAAACCAGAGCAGACAGACCAAAGATGATTCTCATTGCTCCAGACTGGCCAAGACAGCACTGGTACCCACTCCTGAGGAGCCTGACGATTCCCTCCATGGACCCTACCTCTAATGCCTCTTCTTCTGACTCAGCACAGCTTCAAAACTCTTCACAGTCAGCTGAAAACACTCAATCTGGCCACATGGAAGATTCCTTAACATCACAACAGACCCTACTCTCCAAGGAGGTGCAGGATGTCATTTTGGAGGCCAGAAGACCGTCTACTAGAAAAGCTTACTCCACAAAATGGAAACGGTTTTGTGCCTGGAATGAGAAAAAGGGCCAGAATCCTGGAAAACTGAATTTACCTCAAATATTACAGTTTCTAGCTGAGCTGCTAAGCAGCGGACTTTCATTCTCCTCCATCAAAATCCATGCCTCAGCCTTTTCTGCAGAATACAACACTGATCCACCTTTATTCTCTCACCCCCTCTTAAGACAGTTCCTCAGAGGGGCTAAGAATATAAAACCCCCAAGGAAACAACCAATACCTGCTTGGGATCTTAATTTCATTCTAGAAAAGCTGACCTTGCCTCCTTTTGAGCCAGCTGCCTCAACAGATTTGCAATATTTGTCCTGGAAAACAGCTTTCCTTTTGGCTATCACCTCAGCTCGTAGGGTATTGGAACTACAAGCCCTCATGGCTGTGCAGCCTTTTATCATCTTCCATCAGGACAGTTTCCTTATGAACCAACCCGTCCTTTATGCCAAAGGTGGTATCCAGGGTAGCTTTGAATCAGGGTATACACTTGCCTACCTTTTACCCTAATCCTCAAAACAAAGGGGAGAGACTACTACATTCCTTGGACATCCACAGACAGCTGCATTATTATTTGGACAGAACAAAGCCTTTCAGAAAATCAGAACAGCTCTCTGTGTCCTATGCTATAGGAGCTCAAGGGAAGCCAATTTCCAAACAGACAATCTCAAAATGGATAGCCCACTGCATACGCTTTTGTTACTCTTTTCATGGTAAAACTGTACCTGCAGGCATCAGATTTCACTCCACAAGGGCCACAGCTACCTCTGCAGCTTTCCTCAGAGGAGTTCCTACCAAAGATATTTTGGAAGCAGCCACTTGGAGTTCTGTGCATACCTTCTCCAAGCACTACCACCTACCATTATACTCCAAAACTAGAGCAGGCTTTGCCACTGCAGTCTTGCAGGGCATTCTGGTTCCTCCTAGTTCCACCTAGTGCCTACCACCCCTTTCTTAGCTTTGGGATTCTACCCATCTGTTATGACTGCAGCTGTATGCACGATGAACATAGTACAGTTTTGTACCTACCATAAATGTAGATGTTCGAGTGCTTATACAGCTGCAGTCCAGGTTTCCCTCCCTCCAACCCCTCTTAGGACAGGCCTTATGACAAACACTTTTCATATAACCTTTTTGGGGTATTCTTTTATGGTGTATTTGCTTGCAACTACTGTTTTTGATTTATCAACATTGCATCTTTGCATAACATTATGTTTGCCTACCTTCTGGGGGCACCTGACATCTGGGGCAAGAAAAACTGAAGAAAATGGCGTCGGCTGCCTCTTTTATACCCCTGACGCACTGACGTCAGGGAAGAAGCGACGACAGCCGACGCCGGACCTTGGCTTTGGAATTCGGCCGACCGAGGACCCGCCTGACGGCAGGATAACCCATCTGTTATGACTGCAGCTGTATGAGCACTCGAACATCTACATTTATGATAGGTACAAAACTGTACTTTCAGGCGTAGCCGTCAGGACACATGCTTGGATGGAGTTATGTGATTTTTGGAGAGCCCTTTAAGTTTTCATTCATCAGTGCACCTTTTGATGGATTTTCCTTGTTCAGTTCCAGGGATAAAGACATGCTGTCCAGATGTGAACAAGGGAAAGATCCTGTCTGCCATGGCTGTATGTTTTTCAACTCCTCAGAGACCTATCTCTAGGCGTCAGTGAGGAGGTAAAAAAATGTGGTTTAGGAAGTCCCGGGTTCCTTTTCTAGATTTATCTGTGCACCAGAGAGCCTGTCTGTCTATTACAAAAGATTCCTGGGTGCAGAGGGTCATATCCAGAGGTTATACCATAACATTTTCTCTAACCCCCTCCTACCTATGTGAAAAAAGTCCCAGATGTTCCACCCAGTCAGAGGGAAGCAGCTTCTCTAGAAGTAAAAAAGCTGCCAGAAATAATCAAGAGGTCCCCCCAGACTAGAGCGGATTTGGAACTTACTCGAGATGATTCTTGGTGCCAGAAAAGTCAGGGGACTTGAGACCATTTTAGGATCTCAGCAGATTAAGTCAGTTGTACAGTGTTCAAAGGTTCGGATGGTCACTGTTTAGTTAATTTTGCCTGTGCTACAAAAGCACGATTGGAGGTGCTCGGTAGATCTTCAGGATGCATATTATCATATCAAACTGAACCGGTGCTCCAGAAGATACCCACGTTTCTGACTGGGAGCCAGTCATTACCAGTTCAAAGCATTGCCCTTTGGTCTCATTACAGCCCCCAGGGTGTTCATGAAATTCATGGCAGTGGTAGCAGGTCACTTAAGACCGCTGGGATTCTGAGTGTTTCCATATCTAGACAACTGGCTCCTAACTGCTCCAACCAGACATCAACTTCTGCAGGCAAGGAACTACTTGTTGTAGTCATGTATTCATCTGGGGAAACACTGTCACTTACAGCAAATCTCAACTCATAACTACGCAGAGCCTGGAGTTCATAGGTGCTCATCTGGACAAGATCAGTCAGTTAGCCTCTCATCCACTCTACATGAATGCAGACACTGAAGTTCTCCAAGTCAAGAAAGTGATTCAAAAGTTTTATTCTTCCGGCCCAATTAATATTGTAAGCCCTAGTTTCATTGGCAGCAGCTGTGACCCTCATTCATCTGGCCATGTTCCATATGCAAATTTTTCAGTGGACACTTTCTGTCCAGTGGTCCATTATTCAACATTCATTGACTGCTTCTGTCAGGGTTACACAAGTGTGCAAAAGATACCTTCTTTGGTGGATTCATTCAAACCAACTCTGCAAAGGCCATCTGTTTGTTCTACCTTGGACCATGACCACAGTGACCACAGATGGCTCCCAGTTGGGGTGGGGGTGCACTACTTGGGAAGGACAGTCCAAGGTAAATGGTCCACTGAAGAGGCTGTGATGCATGTCAATGTCCTGGAGATGAGAGCTGTCCTCCTAGCATTGCAGGCCTTTCAAGACGTTCTCCCATCTGGGGCAGTTGCCATTCAGACAGACATTATGTCATTGGCCCTGTACGTCAACAAACAGGGAGGAACCAGATGTCCTTCAAGGATGCATCTGCAGTCATAACATATGGGTTGTCCTGCCTCAGGCAGCCCTCGGTCGGCCCGATTCCAAAATGTCAAAGTGGTGGAGAGGATTTTCCTTTGCTGGGGCTAGCTGT
>NC_056749.1:389942713-389957713 GCF_019279795.1 Protopterus annectens
ACACTTACTCCTCTCCTAACGTATAGACAACAGTGATGATAGGCAATCCTTACGATCCTCTCAGTGCCCCCCATCACTCAGTACTGTCACTCTTATCCTTCCACAAATGGTATCAAATCTTATAGATGAAGGAGCTCCTAAACAGACCACCCCACTTTGCTTACTAAACAGTCTAGATAATTTTAGCCTAAACAGACAAAATGAAGAATGTGAAGATAACCAGACAGTTGAAAACAAACAAAAATATAACTCCATATCACCTTGTAAATTAGCTCTTACCAAGGATCCCATTGTTTTCACACCGATACAGTGGCCATTAGATAGTCTGTACCAAACCCATTTTTTTCCCACTTGTTATAGGAAATACCCTAAGGCATTTTTGTAAGAGTTGCTTTCTTTCATGGCATTTGCCCATAATAAATGCCCCCCCCCCCCCAGTCATTAAATTGTGTTTTACACAGGGGAAACAACTCAAGCTACCAACTCTTAATTCGACAGTGCTGCTGGCGCTTTCCTTACCATTTGTCCATTTCCCTAAAGAAACTTTTAGCGATCGGGGTCCATGCATCTTATTTGAATTAAGTCTTGATACTGATTTCCCCACCATTATAGACTAAGAGGAGCCCTTATAAACGTTCACCATGTACCAGTGGGCCTCACCGTTGTAGATTGGGTGACCATCCCCAATTGCCGCGTAGAAACGCTGTCAGGCAGTCATTATTCTTTTCTGCCATCGCATTTATTTTATGTGGAATTTATTTCTACTTGAGTGTAAATATATTAAATGTACTAAAGCAAAACTTCTCCTTAAATTGTGTTTATGACTGTTTTTGATCTCAGCGCTCGGAGCCGAGATGTCTGGATGAAGGAATTCTAGCTGTTCTTTTGAGACCATAGTTAATTGCTAGAATTTGCATGTATAATGTCTTTTATTGCTCTGGCTTCCTGACCAGCTGCAAGATCAAAAGGGCTATTAACCTCTGAGTTTCTGTTAGCCCTAGAAAACCAGAAAATTGTTAAGAATGATATAATGTGAAGCAGCACTGTGTTAGCAATTTAAGGAGAGAGAATCAGAGGGCATTTGGCATTTGTCTTGAGAACATCCAACTCACCAGCACTCTGCCTATGGTCCTGTATGTAAGTTTATTTTAGAACTGTCTTTTCTCTTAGATATAGCTAGGAACTAGGAAGATTAGCTTAGCTTTTTTCTGTATTGATACCAGAACCTTTCTACTGTATTATTTTAAGTATTCCTCTGTGATCTCTGAACTCTTGACTAGCACTGCATAGTAAGAAGTATTGTCTTGTGTTTTTATTATTTATTATTAAATATTGTTAAACCTTTCAACTGTGGCTGTTTTGTGTAAAGATAATTTAAGCTCTAAGAGTACATTGCATCCATTTAGTGATATTGTACAAAGCCACTAAAAATAGCCTTGCTGTTCAGTCACACTTACCATTTGTATAATAATATTGCACAGTATAATTGGACACCCTTTCATAAGTGCCTTTTAGTAGCTGATAAATGTTAGTGGGTGATGGCAAGTGGTACTACCATATAGTCTGGGTAAAATGGGCACAGCTGAAGAACCTGTGTCAGCCTTTCCCAGGAGTGTCTGTGTGGTTGTATATAACTCTTATCTCAAAGTGTGTGTGTGTGTCACCTACTTGGGCAGGTACACGAAGTACTGGTTGGACAGAGAGGGTGCTGGAGGTTTTAGCTTGCCCACTAGGCTGAGATCTAGACCCTATAGCTGTGCCAGTGGGGGGGGGTCTTATTGGGGATCTGGAGAGAAAGGGAGAAACCAGCCCCTGACTGACTGTGATCTCTGTGTTGCTCTTAAGGGAAATTGTACTTTACTGTGTGTGTATTTGTTATACTCCCCTATGCGCACGCTCTTCACTAGTGTTAGTGGAGAGGATTGAGGCTCCTTGATTGCTGGGCCAGTGCACGGGCATCACATATTAATTAGTTGGCATTGGTGGGATATCCACACCACATATTAATTGGTTGGCAGTTGGCTTGTAGTGGTGTGGATAGTGAATTCCTGTAGCTTGTGTACAGTCATCACTGAAGGTGTTTTGCACTCTAAATCAGCCATGCAGTGAACACTCAGAGGTCATATCACAATTGTTTTATTTCTTTTGTTTGCTTAGTTAGTCAGGGAGAGCAGGCAAGCATGTCAGAGGAGTACGGAAAGCTGACAAGGAGCCAGCTGGCTGAGATATGCCAGGCTAGGGGACTGGTGCATGGAAACCTGACTTAAGGTAGACATGATTGCAGGTTTGGTCACAGCTCCATCAGAAAACAGGAGGTTGATCAGACTGGCAGTGGAGATGTACCACACTCAGAGAATGGACAGCTCAACTTTCTACTGAGGACTTAAAAATCCGTCTGGAGCTAAAGAAACTTGAGTTGGAGGCCAAGAGTGTGGAAATAGAAACTGTAGAAAGACTGAGGCATTTAGAGAGTGAGGACAACGAGAAAACTGACATTTGCAGGCTGAGGAGAATGAGAAACTGCTACGCCTGGAAGCTGAGGAAAAGGAAAGGCAGAGGCAGCATGAAAAGGAGATGCTGACTCTTCGCCAGAGTCATGGAGGTAATGGGGAAGGGAGTAACCAGATCCCACAAAAGGTCAGTAAATCTGCAGTTTACAGAGGGGGATAATTTTGATAGTTTCATTAATATGTTTGAGAGGATATGTAAACAGTATGATGTTGACTAAAGGCTCTGGGTACGGTTCCTGACCCCCTTACCCCATGGTAAAGCTGTAACTGTGTTGTCTAAAATTTCTGATCAGGAATGTTTTAATTCATACTACTGTTAAGAACCGTATGTTAGAATTATTTCAGCTAACACCTGAAACATATAGGAAAAAGTTTTGTGAGCATAGACTGAAGGCAGATGAAAGTGTGTGTGAATATGTTGCTGAACTTCACCACTTATTTTCATAGGTGGGTGAGTGGATGTCATGCCACCACTTTTGAAAGGCTGGCAGACCTTTTGGTGAGGGGAACAAGCCCTTAGCACTTTGCCTGAGGACATGAGGATCTGGTTAGCTGATAGACAATGTGCTACTTCAGATGAGTTGAGGAAGAAGGGAGACTATACCTAGCAAGCAGGGTATCCCTGCACAGGAAAGGGACCCCCCAGTACTGCTCATGGTCTAAAGGAACCCATGGTGGGCAGCACAGACTTCCCCATCAGAATCTGCCATTAGCAGTGGAAGCCACTAGTCCAGGTACATGTCCAGGACCTAGGGTTAAATGTTTTGAATGCAGCCAGTGGGGCCATGGGGTATACAGATGTCCACAGTGGCAAGGTGGGGAATAAAAGTTGAGAGAGCCAGTAAGTGGGAAAGACAAAATGCCAATAGTAAGTTGTCTTGAGACAACAGGGGTACTGAACTACCATCCTGCAGATGTCCTGATAGGGAGGGATTTTGATGAGGCAGTACTGTGTGTTAATGCAGTTACACGCAGTCAGTCTTCAAGACAAGCATGTGGGTCTGGTAGCCTGGGGGAGACCCAGACAGACTGCATACTTGCAGCCAGGACTGATGAGGTGGTTACTTCAGGGAGGAAGCTACTCTGTAGCAGTGAAACTGAAGGTGACCACAGCTCCTTGTGGGTACTGATGTTCCCTTGGACAGAGTGACTGCAAAGGTAGAGGTGAGTAGTAGTACCCAGGCTGACAGTGAGGCACCACTGTCAGAGGATGCTGGACTTCCTGTGGAAGGGGAGCTGGGAAGGATTACAAAGAGAGAGTTGAGACAGGCTCGGGTAGCTATTGAGGCACCTGATTCTCAGGGGAAGTGGGATTCTGTATAGTGGGACAAAGGTTACTGTATAGAGTGTACCCCTGAGGGAGGGCTAGAAGGTGAGAGAGTACAGCAGTTGGTAGTGCCTAGAGCCCACTGTCTGGCCCATCTAGCCATAGCCCACAATATTCCCTTTGAGATCATATGGGCATAAAACGTACAAAGAGACATATTATGCAGAACTTC
Source organism: Protopterus annectens (assembly GCF_019279795.1). NCBI lineage: Eukaryota > Metazoa > Chordata > Ceratodontiformes > Protopteridae > Protopterus > Protopterus annectens. The sequence continues at coordinate 389,946,723 of NC_056749.1, forward strand.
TACTGGTCTGGAATTTCCAGAGATGTAACAGGGTACTGCAGGACCTGTGAGCAGTGCCAAAAGGAGGGCAAGGCAGGAGTCAAAGTAAGAGCTCCTTTGATGCTTTTGCTTGTGACTGAGGAGTCATTTCAGAGGATAGCTATGGATATTGTGGGGCCTCTGAGTACACCAAGTTCCACAGGGAAAAAGTATATCCTAGTGGTAGTGGATTATGCTACATGATACCCTGAGGCAATGGCTTTGTCCTCCATTGAGGCAGAAAAAGTGGTAAATGCTTTGTTAGAGGTTTTCAGCAGGGTAGGCTTCCCAAAAGAAATACTGACTGACAGAGATGCCAATTTCATGTCAGACCTGATGGCTTGTCTGTGGAAGTACTATGAGATGAAGCACCTGAAGACCACCCCTGCCATCCCCAGACTACTGGTCTTGTTGAGAGGTTAAACTTTACAATCAAGTCCATGCTACGGGCATTTGGAGACCAGTTTAAGAGGGAGTGGGACAGATATTTTCCCTATCTGTTGTTTGCCTACATAGAGGTTCCCCAGGAATCCACAGGTTTTTCACCCTTTGAGTTGCTGTATGGGCATAGGGTGAGGGGACCTCTAGATTTAATTTGAGATGAGTGGGAAGGTGAGTGTGAATCTCACAAGGAGTCTGTTGTGGCATATGTCCTAAACCTCGGGACAAGACTCAGGGAACTCATGGGCTTGGCCCAGGAGAACCTGGCAGAAGCCGAACAGCAGGAAAAGGTCTGTTACGACAGGAGTGGTCGAGCTAGAGAGTATGCTGTAGGGCATCAGGTAATGGTTCTCATTCCTATCAGACACAACAAGCTGCAAGCAGCTTGGGAGGGACCCTACAAGGTGGTAAGAAAGGTAAGTAATGTTAACTACATGGTAGAACTGCTAGGCAAGAGGCAGGAGCAGAAATTGTACCATGTTAACATGATGTAACCTTACCATGATAGTGAGGCCCTTGTGCTGAGCATTTGCAGCGGATTGCAGGAGGAGTCTGAGGGAGAGCTTGTGACTGATCTCTTCAGTGAGGCTCGGACTGACACCTCAGAGGAAGGGGTATCAATGTCCCAGCAGCTATCTCCTACCCAAGTTCGAGAAATCCGAGCAGTGTTACAGGAGTTTGGGGACATGTTGACTGGGACACCAGGGTGCACCCACCTGGTGCAACACCAGGTGGATACAGGACCCCAAGGGCCTTTTAGGCAGGCCCCTTATAGGATGCCTCAGAGAGTCAAATAGACTGTGAGGGAGGAGATACAGGAGATGTTGGAACTAGGGGTAATTCAAGAGTCCCACAGTCCCTGGGCCTCCCCATTGGTGCTGGTGCCAAAGAAGGATGGCAGCACCAGGTTCTGTATGGACTACCGGAAATTAAGTAGTCACACAGTCAGTTGCTTACCCCATGCCACGGATAGATGAGGCCCTAGAGCAGCTGGGTGGGGCTAAGTATCTTACAACCATTGATCTTACCAAGGGTTACTGGCAGGTGCCCTTGACTCCCAGTGCTAGAGAGAAATCAGCCTTTGTGACTCCTTTTGGCTTGTATAAGTTCACAAAGATGCTCTTTGGGATAAAAAATGCACCAGCAGCTTTCCAGAGACTGCTAGATCGTATCCTAGCAAGAGCAGGAGGGTTTGCCCTTGCTTACCTAGATGATATTGCCATCTACAGCCATTTCTGGCAAAAGCACCTTCAACATGTCAGAGAGGTGCTGGGCAGACTACAGAGGGCAGGGTTGACCATTAAGCCCAGCAAATATCAGGTGGGTATGGCAGAGTTCTCCTACCTGGGACATAGATTGGGGAGTGGTAAAATCAGGCCAAAACCTGCCAAAGTAGAAGCCATTCAGGCATGGCCTGCATCTGTTACCAAAAATCAGGTGAGGGCATTCTTAGGGACAGCAGGGTACTACAGAAATTTCGTCCCCAGTTATAGTACCATAGCTTTTCCCCTCACAGACCTGACAAGGAAGAACAGGCCAGTTAAGGCAGTGTGGACCACAGTGTGTGAGCAGGCATTTCAGAAGCTTAAAGAAGCTTTGGGAGGACCCCCCCCATGTTACCTAGTCCAGATTACAGCAAAAAGATGTTTGTGCAGGTGGATGCTTCGAACCGTGGGGTGGGGGTTGTCCTTAGCCAGATTTCTTCAGAGGGAGAAGAACACCCAGTGGTTTATCTCAGTCGTAGGCTTCAACCCAGGGAGGAATGATATGCAGCTGTAGAAAAGGAATGTCTAGCCATACTGTAGGCACTGCAGAAACTTCAGCCTTATTGCGTGGTTTCTGCGCTTGTATTACCTCAGCAAGATCCTACCTGGGAGTCCTGTAGAGTTCTACAGCAGCAGAGAGAGAAAAGGGAGACTTTGAGCAGTTTAAGTACTTCTGTTTTGCTTTTTATTGCTTATTTTCGCGAACCGCACTATTCCAAGCGGTTTTTTATTAACTTTGCAACTTATTTTAACTGTTTTTTGAATTCTGATACTGTTTGCACTTTAACTGATCGATTTTTAAGTGTTTTCAATTGTTTAACTGTTGTGGGATACACAGTCAAGTGCGATATCCATTTTTCTGCCTTGAAAGTGTTTGTATTGCTGTATCTGCTTTAATTCTTGAAAAAAACAAAAAAAAATACAGTCTCTCTACTCGTTTCCCGCCTTGCTATAACCAGTAGTGTCCGGTTTTCAGATTTTGATGAATTCTGGGCTGTTTTGTAGTTTCTGTGCTGCCCAGACCTTACTAAGATAGAAGGAATCTCCTCTGTTCATCAGTGAGAGTGGTGAGCTTTTGAGCATTCTATCTGTCGCTGGAGGAGTGGTTTCAGCTCAGAATCTGTAGTTTTATTAGCCATTCTGGGCTATTTCTATCACTTTCATCTTTATGTTTAAAAACCTGTGTTAGTTTGGTTTTGCGCATCGCCAGCGCCGTTTAACTAGGGTTAAACTATTCCCAGTGCCAGAAAGTCTGCTCTTCAAACCCTTAGAACTAGCCAGTGTTTGCGTTTTAGCACTCTAAACTGTCTTCTTTGTGCTCAGCACTTGTTCAAAACTCGTTGCAAGCACTAAATAATCTACATAATACTGCAGCACTCAACTTTCCTCACTTGTCAAGAGGAAGACAGATTTTAGTGCTTAAAATCTAAGCACATATCCAGGCATGTATAAAAGGGTCAGCTCCTGGTGTTTTCCTCTGTCCACCTGATGAATCTGGGTATCTTGGGGCAATGTAGCAATTGCCTCATGTAGACTGACAACCCTCTCCTCCTACCACCCCCAACAACACAACCTGTGAGAGATGCACTTATATAGCCAAACTGGAAGCTAAGCTCTCTCCAGCCAAGACTGGACTAGTCAGTCAAGAGGAAAAGGTAAACACTTGCACCACACCACACTTAACACACAGCCCATCAAAACCTACACCACCTAAACCCACACATAGTAACACAAAAACACACCTACATTTGAAGAGGCTCTCAATAAAAAAGTGCCCAAACAGAAACCTCCAAAAATGAAAAGTAAGCAAACACCACCCCCCAACCCCCCCCCCCCAAGTGACACATAGCCCACAAAATTAGTGTGCCACTCAACCTCAGCCCATATGGCAAAACAACGTACCCAACACACTAGTCGTAGGTGACTCTATAGTCAGGCACATTGATGTCCCACTCACTAGGCTAAACAAGGAGAAATTTACTGTCAGTTGCTTGTCGGGTGCCAGGATCCGCCACATAATGCACGCACTCAGTCATTCCACAACAAGTACAAGTATGACTCTGCCATTGTCTGTGTTGGTGTGAATGACCCGAGACGTACCTCCCTGAACTACATGAAAAGAGACATGGAGGAGTTCTTGGATCGTATAGCCCAGGCAGGTATGACCCTAGCCCTGAGTAGCATCCTGCCATCACCCAGAATGATACCACAATACAAGGACAAAATGATATACAACAATTGGCTAAGCTTCTGGTGTCATTCTAAGGGGATCAAGTATCTGTTTGGGATGACATGCTCAACAGACCACGATGCTTTGCCAGAGGTGGCCTGCACCTGTCGCCCCTGGGTTTCCGGATACTGGCTAAGGCTGTTGCCACCCCTATAGTGCCTTTTTTAGGCAAGGTTCAAATGACAAACTCACTGCCATAGCGGGTACAAGCAAGCAAGATCTGAGGGTAATGCTACTCAATGCTAGAAGTTTAAACCTCAAAATGCACTCTCTCGAGGCACTCCTTAAGATAGAGAACATTGATATCTGTGCAGTGACAGAGACCTGGTTCAAGGCTCCAAAGAGCACCCCTGCATTGCCAGGCTATAATTCATATTTGTTAGAGGGACAATCCCAGTGTTTAAAATTCGGGTCTACACTAGAGGTGCTCAAAGTAATGCCCACTTTATAATGTCACTCGCATTCCCACCCGCAGTATTTTTTTTTTTTTTCAATGTCCGGTATGCCTTCAGTTCCAATCCTGTTTTGTCTCCCAGTGTCACCTACAGTTTGGTTTTATGTTCCTATCTGAAGTGGACTTTTCTAAACATCTGTTTCTCTAGCAAGCTGGCTTGTTTTACTGTTTTTTTTGTTTTATTTTATTTATTTAATACTTTTGTAGAAGCGATGAACAATCGTTTAATGCAACGATCAGTTGTTAAGCACTTAGAAGCATATGCATATGTACTTATAAGTGCTCAACAACTGATGGTTAGATTAGAATTTTGATTGTGAGAGGGATCGTTCTTTGTGGTTCCCAGCTTCCCTTCAGAGTTTATTTTGAAGTCAGTGTGTAATGACATGCATTTAAGTTTCACATTTCATCGGGTTTAAAGAACCAAACGTATAAGGATAATGTCTGGGACTTGTGATGATCGTAAACCAAGCGTGGGCTGTTATAGTCTGTTTTGGCAGGGAATTTTATTTGGTAGATGCTTTTCACTTAAATCTCACCTTTTTAAAGAAATAAATGGCATGGAGTGCACTGAAGAAATGCTGTAAAGTTATGTATTAACTACGACAAAAATCAGGCTGCTTATCCTAGATTTTGACAGAGATGCAACTCACATTAAATCATATGGGATAGAAACTGTGACTAGTAACTGCATACGTGTTAATTGAAATAAACAAAGATTATATCACTTGCATGCTGGGAGCTGTTAATGGTGTATCACTTAATAAATAGTGTGCAGTTCGTAATCAGAGGGAAATTCGGTCAGATACTACGTGCTAAACGTGTTGTGCAGTAGTCTGGTTTTGCATTGACAGATGTAGTAACGGCATATTACGTTTTGTTTTTTTTTTTTTTTTTTTTTTTTTGCTGCAGACCATTGCTTATGAATGTACAAGGTTGATTACTGTATCAAGATGTGCACATTGATTGATAAATTATTCTGTAAACTGAGCCATCAAATATCTCTTTAGGGTTAATTATTTTAGAGCCCTTTACTTCTTCTTGTGTGTGATTCCTGGTGCTCGCTGCAAAGCTGTGTGCTTCTGCAGTTTTACAGTAAAGCACCAGTATTAGTTGCTGCAGATTCTTGCATGTCTTAAGTGATTTGGCTCTCATTGAATTCAGCGATTTTTGTTTGCATGTACTAAAACCATATCTAATACCTTTGAATTTTTTGTTCATATGCATAATTTAATAAGCTGTTGCTCAGGCTTGTTTCATAGTTATTCATTGTTGGCATGCGCAACTGTATTGTGATGGACAACTGTCTGATTTTTGTTTTTAAAATACCCGTTTGTTGCAGACAGTAAACTCCGGAGCTTGTGGCAGGTGTCTCATGGAAAGCACATTTGGAAAAAATGAAAGTATTTTTTGAAGATCACTTATTTTTTTGTGTGTTATTCTGTGGCTGAATCTTCATAATTTTCCGGGATTAGCACTTAACACTTAGGGAAGCATGTTTAATTTTGGTTAGTATTTCGTATTGTGGTAGAGGGGAGTGGTGTGTCTGTTACAACTTTTTTCACGGGATGTCAGAAAACTTAACAGATGTTGCATTTCATTTTTCGGGAGTCTGAAATTGGGTGATTTTCATTTGAATATCAGTGCTCTATGATTGCTCTTTTGTTGATAAAAGCAGTCATTGGTGTCTTCTGGAAAAAAATAATTTTAATTTGATAGTTTTGTTATCATAGTTGTTGTCAGCATGTATATTGTATTGCTTTCTGGTGACTGTGTCAGACTGATCAACCCGCCATGCTCATTTAACAAAGAGATCAATGTAATATGGTTTTGAATAAGAAATGAGGAGGAGTGTTTAGAATTTTATGGCCCATTTTGCACCATTACAGAATGGATGTAAGCCCCCAATTACCACCATGTGGGAACCCCCCCCCCTTAAATCACTGTAATTTTTAGATTGTACCTGTCGGATATTGCACAAAAAACAAGTTCTTTTATGTTTGAGGTTTTATAAACGTGGGATTAGAATATGTCATTGAGTGGTGGGATTGCCACCCCTTCCCCGTAAAAAAAAAAAAACTTTTGTTAAAAACTTTTAGGTATGTAGCTACAAACAGGAGACACTTCCAGGATGCCATACTTTCAGACGTGCAAGCATTTAGTAAAACAGAAGATATTGTATTTGGGAATTGCCAAGGTGTTTAACCAATGGAGAAATAATGGTATAAGATTTAACAGATAGGTGGTTGTGTATACTTACCTGCTTAGGGGTTACTTGACATGTTCCTGAGTAACCTGATCTTGAGAGTGAAGTTTGAGAAGTCAGGTTGAGTATGAACATTCAAAATAACTGTTGATTGAGATATTTATGTAATTGCTGTTTCCTCTAGTTTTGGGGATTCTACAAGTTTTATACATCTCAGCATAAAAGCAAAGGGAGAATAAGTTTACTTCTTTATTTTTAATCTGTTTCTAGCACTTTACTTCTTGTGTGACACGCATATAGTTGATCTGACACCTTTTATGTTCTTTGTTTGTACATCTAAACTTTATTTTAATGTATTAAAGAAATCGGGGGAAAATGTGTTAATGCAGCAATAATTGATGGTATTCCTGTTTGTCATTGATATACTCTGCACTTATCCGGCCCATAATTGAATATGATGTCCCATTCAGTATGTACCGTACTAATAGCCTACAGCAATTAGAATGATCTCAGAGGTTTCTAGCAAAGATCATCAAGGACCTCCAGCATGTTCCTTACGCAGACTGGCTAAAATCCATGTCACTGTACTCCGTATCATATAGATATCTTGGGGGAGACTTATGCCTGGCCTACAGACCAACCAAAGACCCAAACCTAATGAACTTATTGCATATCTGTAAATCAAATAGGTCTAGGGCTACCTGTTCCAAGGACTTAAATATAGCCTGTAACTTAAGTAGGACATGATGGAGGGACAGATTTATCTCCCAGTGACTGCCATGTCTTTGGAGCAGGCTATCAATTCATGTCTAACAGAGCACCTCTATGTCACTGTTCAAGAGGAACCTGGATGAGTGGATGTGGCACTGTAAATTCTTACCGGGGATGGTACCTACAACCCTCTCGGACATGTGCAGTCATCACTAAATGCAATCTTGGGTATTGACTAGTACCTCTACAGTATTACATTGGGTTGAAACGGTTAGGCTTAAAGTGACCTCCGGGTCAATAGCCTAGTAATCTCATATGGTCCTATTGTGGCAACACTGATGAGCTAGAAATTATATGTTGGGGCTAACTAATGGAGGCATAGCTAAAATTGTTTGGTGTGTAATAATATTACATGGGACAGCAATGGACACCTTTTGCATGATGATGTGGATTTGTTTTCTGAATATTTCCTGTGTATGTGAACTCCATTGAGAGTCCCCATATAACATCTCAGTGGAATCAGGTTAAATATATGTGACTGCAGTGAAGGCCACATATAGGTAATGAGTCTGAGCACACAACCCCTTTTTACCATTTTTGCACATGGGGTTGGGGATCTAAAATCAGTGTTAAACACTGTTAGTTGGCTAGCCCTGCGGTGGTTGTTTTCACACCATACATACACATGTACACTTCCACCAATGGGTGCTTTAGAATGTCCAGTCCATCCACTGCATGTCTAGAATGTAGAAGGAAACTTAAGCTCCTTAAATAAACCTACATAAACACAGAGATCATGCAGATTCCACACAGAAGGCATCCCAGCCAAGAATCAAATAGGAGAACCTCTTGCTTTGAGGCAACAACACTACCGCCTGTGCCACTCTACCACTCCTCATATAGGTTACCAGGTTATAGTCTTGCATACGACAATGTGGTTGACTTGTCTAAACATGGGCTAAACTCGTGGCTAGGCTTATAAGGGCTTCATGACGAATAGCCTAGTAACTTCCTATAATCCTATGAGAGTTATAACATGAAGTCCCTGTTATAAGTAGACTTCCGAGGGCTCTCTTCAAACAGTATGTCATTATAGACTACCGTTTTGCTATCCCTAAGTAATGCTTCTTTTGCATTGGTGTGCGTCAGCAGAATAATACTGAGGGTGCAGCAGCATGAGCCAGGCTATCCTGTTTATTGCCGGAACATTTGGCTGCCTTGAAAAACAGTGATATTGATCGGTACTTAATTTCCTGATCATTGTAGACAGGAAAATAATTTTAACAAACTGAATATGTCTATTGGCTGAGGATGAGCAAAGGATCTTACTGACAAGTGTTAGGGACTGCTAAAAGCTTTCTCATTAATGGAACTAAAAACTACACTTAGCATTACTCATCTCCTCCGTCCTTTCTCTAGCTGTTAAATCATTGTCAAATAACTTGTATGTACTCTTAACCAATGTGTTCATGTCATGTCTAATTTTGTATAATTTTTTAAACTGTTTTTGTTTTTGGTATTATTTTTAAAGACTGTAAAATTATTATTCTTAAAATGTTTTGTAATACTTTGGAGCTATTCGCCCTGGTCATTTGCTGAAAAAGGGCACCTACCCATTCGGACTTTCCCAGTAATCAAATGTCAATAAGTAAACAATTGATAAACTGTAAAATGTGTCTGGTGTCAGAAGGTATCTCTACTTGATATAAAAGTCCCATGTCAGCCTATTCTGCTCCCATAAAACCATTCATTTTATAGGGAGCGATACAATAGCACTTGTGATTACAATTAAAAGAAGAATTAAGTATATCTTAACTCTCATAAACTACATGACAACATTCTTAGGGGATATTCCCTTAAGCAATATATCTGCCTTCTAGCATGATTGCAGCTAGTGTGATGCTTTGCATTTTTAGGTATTCAACAATCTGTATGTGCTAATCAAGGGGCAAGTTTAAGAGTTGCATGACATTCTTGGTATTCAAGGTACCCCCACTAATCTTTACCATCTCCAGACATATGGTGTGATACAGCAGTTTAATACAACATTAATGATTAGGATACAAAAATGCATGATTTCTGAAGGTAATAATGGAATATCTTAATTCTATTATTTATATATTTATGCTTATAAATACCTCATATGAGCACTGGGTTCTCCCCATATCAGTTAGTCTAAACTAGGAACCCATGAGGATTATTAGAATTAGTAGAAGATTCCTGGAGCAGTAGTAATCCTTGAGGACTGTTAGAAACAGTAAACTACACAAAGGTGGAGCATCCACTGGCTCGGGCAGTTATAGGCCCATCAGCCTAACTAGCCTGATTTGCATGGCCATGGAATGCATTATCATGGACCTTATAAACAAGGACATTGGGCACTTCCAAATGCTTGACCCCACACAGTTTGGTTTTGTCAAAGGGAGATCATGCCTGTTAAACTTGGTTGACTTATTTGAAACAGTCACCAAAGCCATGGATGAGGGGAAGATGGTGCACACCGCCTGCCTTGACCCTAGCCAAAGCCTTTGACACTATTCTGCACTCAGATGTAATAGATAAACTCTCCCAGCTTGGCATCAACCCATATGTGACTAGATGGGTAGCTAACTGGCTCACTGATGGAACCCACTCAGTCAAAATAGGGGAAGCCATCTCTAGTAGTAGACCTGTAATGAGTGGCGCACCCCAAGGATCGGTTTTGGGGCCTCTACTGTTGGGGCTGTACTTTTCTGAGGTGCAAGCCAAAACCAGTGGTCAGGGACTGACCAAGTTTACAGATGACTGCAGGCTGAGTGCTGTCTTAAAATCCCCTAGTGATGTGAACATTCTCCGAGAGGTCTTACCCAAACTAATGCCAGAAGTATGGCCGCAAACTGAATGCATCATTATCCCCTTTGGGGAAAATGGCATCCCCACTGATTATCACATTATTAACAACGTACTAAGCATGCAATCAGTTGTGAGGGATCTGGCCACCCAGGTTGATAGCAACCTGACTTTTGACCACCACATTGCCTCCATTGTACAGAAGGCATTCTACATGGCCCACCACATAATTAAGGGTATTTCATCCAGGAACAAGGAGGTCATAATATTCTTGTACTCTTCCCTTATCAGACCCATTATCAAGTACAGCACCCACTTCGGCATGTACCTTGCCAAGCACATGCAACATCTGGAGAGACCACAGAGGATCCTGACCAGGAAAATCCAGGGTTTCAAACGCCTATTATATACAGATAGGCTACACGCCATGTCCCTGTCATGTACAGACTGCACAGAGGTGACCAGTATCTGGCATACAAGGCCATCTCAGACCCAGCCTTGATGGAGTTGCTGCATATCCGTAAGTCAAACTCCACTCACACAACCCGCACACAAGGCCTCAACCTGGTCTGTGACATTAGTAGAACTTGGTGGTCCGATAGATTTCTGTCCCAAAGACTCCCCCATCTGTGGAACAGACTCCCTCTCCATGTCACGCAGAGTACTAGTCCTCTTTAACAGGAACATGCATGACTTTATGGGAAAAATGAAACTACACCCGTGGGATCCCACCTGTATCCCTGCTGGACAGGGGAAACATGCTGACTTTGTGTGAACATGGGCAAAATTCATGCCTAGGCTTATAAGGGCCTCTGAGCCAATAGCCTATTATCATCA